>NC_037686.1:67163003-67263635 GCF_003255815.1 Theropithecus gelada
CAAGCTCCGCCTCCTGGGTTTACGCCATTCTCCTGCCTCAGCCTCCCGAGTAGCTGGGACTACAGGCGCCCGCCACCTCGCCCGGCTCATTTTTTGTATGTTTTAGTAGAGACGGGGTTTCACCGTGTTAGCCAGGATGGTCTTGATCTCCTAACCTCGTGATCCGCCCGTCTCGGCCTCCCAAAGTGCTAGGATTACAGGCTTGAGCCACCGCGCCCGGCCTTCATAATGTATACTTATATATAGCTGTATATTATATTTCTTGCATAATGTGTAATTATATATAATTGTATATTATATTTATTAAAATTATATATAGTTGTATATATTACATAATATATAATTATATATAGTTGTATAATATATATTAAAATTATATATAGTTGTATATTACATTTATTACATGATGTATAATTATATATTGTTGCATATTATATTTATTTATTACATAATGCATAATTATATATAGTTGTAAATTATATTGATTATATAATGTATAACTATATATACTTGTGTATTATTTTTATTAAAATTATATATAGTTGTATATTATATTTCTTAAATAATATATACTTATATATAGTTGTATATTATATTTATTACATAATGTATAATTATAAATAGTGGTGTATTTATTAAAATTATTTAAAGCTGTATATGTTTATTATATAATGTATAATTATATATAGTTGTCTATTATATTAATTACATAATGTATAATTATATATATTTGTATATTATATTTCTTACATTATGTATAATTATATATAGTTGTATATTATATTTATTACATAATGTATATTATATATAGTTGTATATTACATTTATTAAAATTATATATGGTTGTATATTATATTACATAACATATAATTATATATAGTTGTATATTATATTTATTACATAATGTATAATTATATATAATTGTATATTATATTTATTACATAATGTATAATTATATATAGTTGTATATTGTATGTATTACATAATGTATAATTATATATAGCTTTATATCTTTACATCATGTATAATTATATATAGCTGCATATTATATTTATTACATAATGTATAATTATATATAGTTGAATGTTATATTTATTAAAATTATATATAACTGTATATATTTATTACATAATGTATAATTATATATAGTTTTATATTATATTTATTAAAATTATATATAGCTGTATATTCTATTTAGTACATAATGTATAATTCCATATAGTTGTATATTTATTACATAAGGTATAATTATATATAGTTGTATATTATATTTACTAAAAGTATATATATAGTTGTATATTATATTTATTAAATAATGTATAATTATATATAGTTGTATATCATATTTATTACATAATGTATAATTATATATATTTGTATATCATATTTATTACATAATGTATAATTATATATAGTTGTATATTATATTTATTACATAATATATAATTATATATATTTGTATATTATATTTATCAAAATTATATATAGTTTTATATTACATTTATTACATAATGTATAATTATACATAGTTGTATATATTTATTACATAATGAAAAACTATATATTGTTGTATATTATATTTATTATGTAACATATAATTATATATAGTTGTATATTATTTTTATTAAAATTATATATAGTTTTATATTATATTTATTACATAATGTATAATTATATATAGTTGTATATTATATTTATTACATAATGTATAATTATATATAATTGCATATTATATTTAATAAAATTATATATAGTTGTATATTAATTACATAATGTATAATTATATATAGTTGCATATTGTAATTATTACATAATGTACAATTATATATAGTTGTAAATTATATTTATTGCATAATGTAAAATTCTATGTAGTTGTATATTATGTTTATTACAAAATGTATATTACATATAGTTGTATATTATATTTATTACATAATGTATAATTATATATAGTTGTATATTATATTTATTAAAAGTATATATAGCTGTATATATTGATTATATAATGTATAATTATATATAGTTGTATGTTATATTCATTAAAATTATATAGTTGTATATTATATTTATTACATAATGTATAATGATATATAGCTGTATATTATATGTATTACATAATGTATAATTATATATAGCTGTATATTATATTTATTACATAATGTATAATTATATATGATTGTATATGATATTTATTAAAGTTATATATAGTTGTGTATTGTATTTATTACATAATGTATAACTATATAGAGTTCTGTATTGTATTTATTACATAATGTATAGTTATATAGAGCTGTGTATTTTATTTACTACATTATGTATAATTATATAGAGCTGTGTATTGTATTTACTACATAATGTGAAATTATATACAGCTGTGCATTGTATTTACTACCTAATGAATAATTATATAGAGCTGTGCATTGTATTTACTACCTAATGTATAATTATATAGAGCTGTGTATTTTATTTACTACCTAATGTATAATTATATAGAGCTGTGTATTGTATTTACTATCTCATGTATAATTATATAGATCTGTGTATTGTATTTACTACCTAATGAATAATTATATAGTGCTCTATATTGTATTTACTACCGAATGTATAGTTATATAGAGCTCTATATTGTATTTCCTAGCGAATGTATAATTATACAGAGCGTTGTATTGTATTTACTACCGAATGTATAATTGTACAGAGCTGTGTATTGTATTTACTACCGAATGTATAATTGTATAGAGCTGTGTATTGTATTTACTACCTAATGTGTAATTGTATAGAGCTGTGTATTGTATTTACTACATAATGTGTAATTATATAGAGCTGTGTATTGTATTTACTACATAATGTGTAATTGTATAGAGCTGTGTATTGTATTTCCTACATAATGTATAATGTTATAGACCTGTGTATTGTATTTATTTCATAATGTATTATTATATAGAGCTGTGTATTGTATTTACTATATAATGTATTATTATATAGAGCTGTGTATTGTATTTACTACCTAGTGCATTTATATATAGAGCTGTGCGTTGTACTTACTACACAGTGTGTTATTATATAGATCTGTGTAATGTATTTACTACATAATGTATAATTATATAGAGCTGTGTATTGTATTTACTACATAATGTATAATTATATAGAGTTGTGTATTGTATTTACTACATAATGTGTAATTGTATAGAACTGTGTATTTACTACATAATGTGTAATTCTATAGAGCTGTGTATTGTATTTACTATATAATGTATTATTATATAGAGCTGTGTATTGTATTTACTACATAATGTATTATATAGAGCTGTGTATTGTATTTAGTACATAATGTATTATTATATAGAGCTATGTATTGTATTTACTACATAATGTATAACTATATAGAGCTGTGTATTGTATTTACTACATAATGCCTAGTTATATAGAGCTGCGTATTACATTTATTACATAATATATAATTACATATAGCTGTATATTACATTGATTACATAACGTATAATTCTATATAGTTTTATATTATATTTATTATAATTATATATAATTTCATAATATATGTATTACATAATGTATAATTATATATAGTTGTATATCATATTTATTACATAATGTATAATTATATATAGTTGTATAATATATTTATTACATAATGTATAATTATATATAGTTGTATATTTACTACGTAATGCAAAATTCTACATAGTTGTATATTATGTTTATTACAAAATCTATAATTACATATAGTTGTATATTATATTTATTACATAATGTATAATTATATATAGTTGTATATCATTTTTATTAAAATTATATATAGCTGTATATATTTATTAATGTATAATTATATGTAGTGTGTTATATTTATTAAAATTATATATAGTTGTATGTTATATTTATTACATAATGTATAATTATATATAGCTGTATATTTATTATATAATGTATAATTATATGTAGTTGTATATGATATTTATTAAAATTCTATATAGTTCTGTATTGTATTACGTAATGTATAATTATATAGAGTTCTGTATTGTATTTATTACATAATGTATAATTATATAGAGCTGTGTATTTTATTTACTACATTATGTATAAGTATATAGAGCTGTCTATTGTATTTACTACATAATGTATAATTATATAGAGCTGTGTATTGTATTTACTACATAATGTGGAATTATATAGAGCTGTGTATTGTATTTACTACATAATGTGTAATTATGTAGAGCTCTGTATTGTATTTGCAACCGAATGTATAATTTTATAGAACTCTGTATTGTATTTACTACCGAATGTATAAGTATACAGAGCTTTGTATTGTATTTACTACCGAATGTATAATTATACAGAGCTGTGTATTGTATTTACTTCCGAATGTGTAATTATATAGAGCTGTGTATTGTATTTACTAACGAATGTATAATTATATAGAGCTGTGTATTGTATTTACTACCTAATGTATAATTGTATAGAGCTGTGTATTGTATTTACTACCTAATGTATAACTATATAGAGCTGTGTATTGTATTTACTACCTATTGTATAATTATATGGAGCTGTGTATTGTATTTACTACATAATGTATAATTATATAGAGCTGTGTATTGTATTTACTACATAATGTATAATTATATAGAGCTGTGTATTGTATTTGCTACATAATTTATAATGATATAGACCAGTGTATTGTATTTACTACATAATGTATTATTATATAGAGCTTTGTATTTTATTTACTACATAATGTATTATGATATAGAGCTGTGTATTGTATTTACTACATAGTGTATCAATATATAGGGCTGTGTACTGCATTTGCTACACAGTGTGTTATTATATAGAGCTGTGCATTGTATTTACTACATAATTTATAATTATATAGAGCTCTGTATTGTATTTACTACATAATGTATAATTATATAGAGCTGTGTATCGTATTTACTACATAATGTATAATTATATAGAGCTGTGTATTGTATTTACTACATAATATATATTTATATAGAGCTGAGTATTGTATTTACTACATAGTGTATATTTATATAGATCTGTGCATTGTATTTACTACATAATGTATATTTATATAGAGCTGTGTATTGTATTTACTACATAATGTATGTTTATATAGAGGTGTGTATTGTATTTACTACACAATGTATATTTATACAGAGCTGTGTATTTCATTTATTACATAATGTATATTTATATAAAGCAGTGTATTATATTATATAATGTATAATTATATAAAGCTGTATATTACATTTATTACATAATGTATAATTATATATAGCTCTATATTATATTTCTTACATAATGTATAATTATGTATACTTATATATTATATTTATTAAAATTATGTACAGCTGTGTATATTTATTACATAATGTATAATGATATATACTTGTATATTATATTTATTAAAATTATATATAGTTGTATATTCTATTTCTTACATAATGTATAATTATATATGGTTGTATGTTATATTTATTACACAATGTATAATTATATATAGTTGTATATGCTATTTATTACATAATGTATAATTACATATAGTTGTATATTTATTACATAATGTATAATTATATATAGTTATATATATTTTAAATCATGTATAATTATATATAGTTGTATATTCTATTTATTACATAATGTATAATTACATATAGTTGTATATTATGTAATGTATCATTATATACAGTTCTATATTATATTTAGTACATAATTATATATTGTTGTATACTATATTTATTACAAAATGTATAATTATATATAGTTGTATATTTATTACATAATGTATACTTATATATATTTGTATCTTATATTTATTAAATTTATATATAGCTGTATATTGTTTATTACATAATGTATAATTATATATAGTTGTATATTATATGAATTACAGAAAGTATAACTATATATAGCTGTATATTATATTTATTACATCATGTATAATTATATATAGCTGTATAATATATTTATTACATAATGTATAATTACATATTGCTGTATATTTTTATTACATAATGTATAATTATATATAGTTGTACATTATATTTATTACATCATGTGTAATTTTATATTGTTGTATATTATATTTATTACATAATGTATAATTACATATATAGTTGCATATTTATTACTTACTGTATAATTATATATAGTTGTATATTATGTTTATTACATAATGTATAATTACATATATAGTTGTATATTGTATTTATTATGTAATGTATAATTATATATAGTTGTATATTATATTTATTACGTAATGTATAATAATATATAGTAGTATATATTTATTACATAACGTATAATTATACATAGTTGTATATATTTATAACATAATGTATAATTATATATAGTTTTATATATTTGCTACATAATGTATATTTATATATAGTTGTATATATTTATTATATAATGTATAATTATATATAGTTGTATATATTTATTACATAATGTATAATTATATATTGTTGTATATATTTATTGCATTATGTATAATTGTATATAGTTGTATATATTACATAATGTATAATTATATATTGTTGTACATAGTTATTACATAGTGTATAATTATACATAGTTGTATATATTGATTACATAATGTATAATTATATATAGTTGTATATTATATTTATTACATAATGTATGATTATATATAGTTGTATATTATATTTATTACATAATGTATAATTACATATAATTTTATATTCTATTTATTACATAATGTATAATTACATATAGTTGTATATTATATTTATTACATAATGTATAATTATATATAGTTGTATCTTGTATTTATTACATAATATTCAATTATATATAGTTGTATATTATATTTATTACATAATATTTAATTATATATAGTTGTATATTATATTTATTGAAATTATATATTGTTGTATATTATATTACATAATGTATTATTCTATATAGTTGTATACGTTTATTATATAATGTGTAATTATATGTAGTTGTATACGTTTATTACATAATGTGTAATTATATGTAGTTGTTTTCGTTTGTTACATAATGTGTAATTATATGTAGTTGTATACATTTGTTACATAATGTGTAATTATATATAGTTGTATACATTTGTTACATAGTGTATAATTATAT
The DNA here is from genome assembly GCF_003255815.1 of Theropithecus gelada. Taxonomy (NCBI): domain Eukaryota; kingdom Metazoa; phylum Chordata; class Mammalia; order Primates; family Cercopithecidae; genus Theropithecus; species Theropithecus gelada. The sequence goes on from NC_037686.1 coordinate 67,170,135, forward strand.
ATAGTTGTATACATTTGTTACATAATGTATAATTATATATAGTTGTATATATTTGTTAAATAATGTATTATAGTTGTATACATTTTTTACATAATGTATAATTATATATAGTTGCATACATTTATTACATAATGTATAATTATATATAGTTGTATATATTTATTACATAATGTATAATTATATATAGTTGTATATATTCATTACATAATGTATAATTATATATTTTATATTATATTTATTACACAATGTATAATTATAGTTGTATATTATATTTATTACCTAATGTATAATTATATATAGTTGTATAGTATATTTATTACATAATATATAATTATATATAGCTGTATATTATATTTATTATAATTATATATAGTTGTATATTATATTTATTACATAATGTATAATTAGATATAGTTGTATATTATATTTATTACATAATGTATAATTATATGTTTCTATAATATATTTATTACATAGTGTATAATTATATATAGTTGTATATATTTTATTACATAATGTATAATTATATATAGTTGTATATTATATTTGTTACATAATGGATAATTATATATAGTTGTACATTATATTTATTACATAATGTATAATTATATATAGTTGTACATTATATTTACTAAAATTATATATAGTTGTATATTATATTTATTACCTAATGTATCATGATATATAGTTGCATGTTATATTTATTACCTAATGTATCGTGATAGTTGCATGTTATATTTATTACCTAATATATCAGATATATAGTTGCATGTTATATTTATTACCTAATGTATCGTGATATATAGTTGCATGTTATATTTATTACCTAATGTATCAGATATATAGTTGCATGTTATATTTATTACCTAATGTATCGTGATATATAGTTGCATGTTATATTTAATTCCTAATTTATCATGATATATAGTTGCATATTATATTTATTACCTAATTTATCATGATATATATTTGCATATTATATTTATTACCTAATTTATCATGATATATAGTTGCATATTATATTTATTACCTAATTTATCATTATATGTATTCATATATATTTATTACCTAATTTATCATTATGTATATTTATATATTATATATATTTATTACATAATTTATAATTATAATTTGTATAATTTAGCCAGGAAATTCAAAAATACCTAGTGAGAATATAAAAATAGGTAGGATTTTTCCATTTTAACCTTTTCCCCTCTGATTTTTTAAATCTGGAGAATGTGCTACCACTTAATATTAACAGAAGAAAACTCATAAATGGTCATCTTAGTTTATTGAAGAGTAATATGACTGAATTTTTAAATATTACATGTATTTTTACTCCTGTTTTCTGCAGTATAAATTTTCCTAATTTCCATAAAAAATAAAATGCATTCATGTTTTATTGTATTTCACAAAGATCATCCTATTTACTGATATATATTCATTGTACTATGAAATCCCTGAATTTAAAAATATTCAAGAAATGTTTCGCTATTTGCATTCAAAGATTATATATTATACACTTTGATACTATGAAATTATATAGAGTATACACACAATATTTTAAATTTTGTTCCACTAGCTTCTTTCCAAAGCATCGAAAGGAATTATTTCTCCTTGACAGCCTGTATTCCTGTATAAGAAGTACAAATCTGCAATTGTCCTCAAGGAGAAAATTGGCAAAACATTATTGTTGTATGGTTTATTCTATATCTACTTCACCACTAAAATAATTTTGAAATAAAATCTTCACATCTGTGAAGAACATGAGTTAAGCTGCCTTAAAATAAAGTCCTGGGTCAGTGCTTAGAGGGAACATACATCAGTATAATCATTTAGCTAAAATGAATAACATAATGGAATTTTATAAACAAACTGTTTAAACCATTACGAAGTCTTATTATTTTATTCTACTAACTCACAGAACAATAAAGTTTTTATTTCTGAGAATAAAAATTTTATATAAATTTTCAAATTCATTTCTAGTTCTGCTGTTTACCAATATTGCCATACTGAAACAAAGCAGCATATTAAGCAATATATAAATATATTAAGCAAAGAGAGCCTCACTACCTTCTTTTCCTCTTTAGTTCTAAACTCTTGTTTTGGTCTGAATCAGAATTTGAAAACTAATCGCTTTCTGCTGGGGCCAATGGCAGCCTGGGTTATTCAAATTTGCCTCTCATGGACAACAGCTCATCATGCTGGATTAATTTTTTAAAGTTTATAGAAACATCAAAGAACCAAAATAATATAAGGAATTACCTGTCTAAAACCAGAAAGGTAAGCAGAAGCCAAAGTGAACTTTGCTCCGAAAAGATTTGATAACCCAGATTTGAAGGTAAGCTGCAGTTTCGACGACGCAGAGGAGGGAGGGCAACAGAAACAAAGAAGTCCAGGTCCCACCAAAGCTGGGAGTCTCCCCAGAGCTGCCCACCAATCTCAGCCGCACACACATTTTGCTGGGTCCCTGCAGGGATACACCCTCGGAGTAAACCTACATGAGTTACCAGCTCCACTCCCTCCACCCACAGGGCACCGTGGGGGTCTATTGCCTTGGTACTGAATAAAGTAGGGGAAAAGCATCCCTGAAAAGACCCCCTCACCATCCCTGGTGGATTTCAGCCTATATTCATATCAGCAACATGATCCAGGAAACCTCAAACCAAGAATTTAGTTTAAAATAACATCAGAAATCTCAAAAACGTTCGGGAGAAAAATGAAACTTTACTGAGTGGCATTAAAGGAAATCAAAGCAAATGGAGAACTCTGGTACGTTCATAGATTGGTCTTGGAGATGTGGATGTAACTCATTCCAGAGATGAGAGTGAGCAAGGAGATCTTTATGAGCAAACAGGTGGCACTTTTTCCTGCTGAACCTAAACCGTCAGCTGCTGTCTTGGCAGTGTGAGACTGGGATCCACACAAAAACGATGGTAACTGGTCCCAGTGATGTCTGAGTCCCAGTGAAACAGTGCTTGAAGCCAGCTCTGCAGTCTTGGGGACAAAAAATTTCCCTTTGCTTTTGAGCTGGTTTATGTTGGGTATTATTGACTCTTGTGACTCAAGGAGTCATCACCAGTGCACACCCTAATTATAAAGAGTTTATACAGAAAAATGTGAAGAAGGAAATTAAAAATCACCCCAAACCCCACTGCCCCAAAATAGTCATTGTCAACACATTGGCATTCTTCCCTCTAGATTTTCATGTGTATGTGTAGAAACCTACTATTTATTCTTACAAAATTCCTGGCATACTGCCTGTTTTGTACCCTGATTTGTTTCAGTTAACATTGTTTTATATAACCCTCATTTGTTGAATAGGCTTCAAAAATTATTTTAAGAAATGTATAAATTTTCATTATGTGAATATGCCAAAACATAATAATTGTTTTATTATTATCCTACTTTTTTTTTTTTTTTTTTTTTGTAGAGACAGACTCTCACTCTGTCGCCCAGGCTGGAGTGCAGTGGCATGATCTTGGCTCACTGCAACCTCTACCTCACAAGTTCAAGCAATTCTCCTCCCACAGCCTCCCGAGTAGCCGGGAATGCAGGCGCACACCACCATGCCTGGCTAATTTCTTTGTATTTTAATAGAGACGGTGTTTCACTATGTTGCCCAGGCTGGTCTCAAACTCCTGAGCTCAGGCAGTCCGCCCACGTTGGCCTCCCGAAGTGCTGGGATTACAGACATGACATCCTACTCTTTTTCTTTTTTTTTTTTTTTTTGGTTTTTCCCAAGTTTATTAATTGAAGGTATCACTTTTCAGAGAGTGCTAGATTTATATAGTTTCTAATCCAAACCTCTTGCCCTATTAGTGCCCAGGCTTTGTCTCTTGTCCCTTTTTTCTTTTTTTACAAACCTTAACAAACCTGCACGTTATCTACATGTACCCTAGAACTTAAAGTATAATAAAAAAAATTAAAAAAATAAAAAAAAAAGACATCCTACTCTTTTTAAGTAGCTGTTGAGTTTGAAAACTACTCCACTAGCAGAAATTTAGTAAACCATTTTTGACTCCTGGGACTCTCTCCTATTATGAGCATCGAGGATACAGAAATAAAAATCCCGATAGTCAAAGTGCACCTCGTGGGTTAGGGACCAGCCATTCTGACTCGAATGAAACCCACACCATCCGTGTAGGGAGAAGCACAGGGTCTGCGTCGACTGTCTACGTGACCCTTCTTTTATCTCTGCTATTGCTAGGGAAAAAACTGGGAATAATTATACAACCTTACTAGGTGAATCCTTTATTTAAAACAAAACAAAACAAAAACAGTGATACTACTTTAGTCAATAGCACTTCATCATAGTGGCAAATTAATGAGTTTACAGCAACTAGAATTTACTGGAATTCTTTCTACTTTGAAAAGCTAACAAAAAAAGAAATACAAACTAAGTAAAACGTGCCACCTTTAGAAATTTTTTTAATGATGATTTGTAGTTAGGAAACAGAGTTTATATAAATTTGCAGGTATTCACCTTGACCCTGAATGTTTTTATTTCTATTTTTATTCTATGAAAAAATTTAAAATTTGTACAGTTGCTTTTCAAGGTCACAAAAGAATAGCTTTTTGATCAGTATTATTATTTATACCAAATTCTGAAAAAAATATATAATAATATGTTAGATTGTACTATATTTTATAATTAAAGGCACTTTCACTACAATTTTCCATTGTTGTTCCTTATAATATCTTGAGGTTATTATTTTCATTGAGATGAAAAAATTGATGTGGAGAGAATTTATAAAATATGCTCAAAGTCATACAACTAACTACATGGCAATGCTAAGGTTGGAACCCAGGTGTTCAGACTCTTAGATTTTTACTTTTAGGTGGCTATGGCTCCTGACTTTCTAAAAGAGCGACATTCACAAAAAAGTAAGTTAGCCTTTCCTGAGCCAAGTAAAGAATAAGAATCCATCCTTGAATGTGGGGAGCTGAGAGCAGTTCTGAAGATGAAGCTTTCAGCCACCCCGTGGACCTTGTAACTTCCTTCCTGCTCTTTCTCCTCCTCTGGTAAGAATGGGTGAGATAGAAGAGTTCTCCTAATCCAGAGTGTAATTAACCTCCACTGCATTCCTCTTGAGAAGCACAAGTTCTGGCCAGCCAACAAGTGGTCTATTTAAAGTAAGAAAGATAAAGGGTGAAAATGGAAAGGTAGCCTGGCAGGTGGGGGGCCTCCAGTGTCCAATCTGCTGTCCAACCAGCTGAGCTCTTTTCGCCCTGGAGTTGGGGGATCCTGTTTTGTTATTGATAAGTTCTGGTTGTCTTTTGGACAGCCGCTTGCAGGGGAGAGATCCAGCACAATTGCAAGGAAATGTATTTCGTTTTTTGGAAGTTTAGAAAGTGGAACAAAAAATGATTTGTCTTCCAGATCCATTATTTATGTAGGAAAATGTGTCTATTAAGAAGAAGGAAATTCTTTAGAAGAAGGAAATCACTTCATTTAACTGGTAAGACTATAAAATGCTTTCCGAGATAGTATTGCAATTTTTAACTTCTGAGTGAATTGAAAAGTCCTAGAAATAAGCAGAATTTTCAGAAAATGTGGTTGCCAACCAATACGCCCACAGCTTCGTAGAACTAGATCGGAAGCCTCACATATGACCTGCTATGGCATGAAATGTAAATCATATGAGGCTGCTGGAGAAGTTTATACTATAAATGGTTAGTGATAAGAACGTGAATTGAACCGTGGTCTTAGGTCTGCAGTTGGCTTGCATGGCTTTTACTTTCGGGGCCTCTTTTTTAAAAAAATCAACTCATGTGAGTTCCAGAAAATAACAATATCTCATACTCTCTGTTTCCAGTTTAGTTTAATTTAATAGATACCCACATAATGAAGATGCTGAGAGATAGACCTGAGGACAAAGAGGGGGAAGGAAGCTCCAAGATGGAGCTACTTGTGACCCACGCGAATCTAAGGTATTACTATTTGATGTGTCTTCTTCAGGATCAACTAGAGAACAAGAGTACACCAGAAAACGATTCTTCTCCTCACTTGAAAAGCAAATGCAAGTTGTTATACTGTGCAATAGGAAGCACTATGAAGAAATAGCCAGGACCTAGCATATCTTAAATTTTAAGGGGAGGAGGGGGAAATGCCCCCTCCAAAAACTAAGTGACTCAGAAAAGCAGGAGATAGTCACCAAAAAGTTTGCTTGTTTAAGAATGGATAGGGGAACAGGATTCACAGCTATAGTCAGTATTGCAAACGGGAAGTGCGGACAGATGGGAGGCAGAGTCCACCCAGCATCTTATCAATCCCAGCAGGATTACCGCGGGCCTCCAGGATGGCTCCATGGAGTCCCACCTTCCTCTGCATGTGCCCTGTGTCATCTCTTCCCATAGCCAAGCCTCAATCAAATCCCTGACCCACAGAAACTGCAAGGGGTAAATATTCACGGCTGTTTTCAGCCACTGGATGCTGGGGTTAATTTGTTACATGGCAATAGATAACTAACACAGTGGTGCAGTGTGGGAACAAGGTCAAGAATGAGGGATTGCAAGCCAAATGGCTAGGTAAGCCCTTGAGAACAGTCATATGAAAAATCTGAGAAAACGTCTGTGCAAATTAGACGGGGGTCACTCTCACCTTGCTTTGCGTAGGAGGAGAACAAAGCTCTGAAGACTTACTACCCAAAACAGATTCCTCAGAAAGTCTGGGGAAACCTGTGTTCTCACCAAGTCTACCCACTCCATGGAAAACATGATCTAACTGTTATCTCAAGATTGGGACATGATGCAATGCCAGGGTTTCTTTCCCTGGTTAACTCCCCCCAGTGTTGCTAACATACAGTTCTGTCAGAGAGCCTGGTCAACCCGAGTCAGGGTTAGGTACCCCCTTCCCAGCACCCTGTCTTTTCCCTTGCATGGGACTTTTTTGGTTTTGTAATTGCTCTTTTACTTCTCTCTGGCCTGTGCTGGGCTCCTGAGCCAGTCCTGGGAGGAAGGGGCCATGTGGCATTGACATGCCTGGCAGCCTGGAAAGAAAGCCAAGGCTGTGAGAGGCAAGGTGACCTCTGCGTGAGGTCAGTTCAGCAGGCCGGTGACACACAGAGCAAGAACTGGATCTTTCAATGCTTAGCGCAGCATTCTTCCTGCTAAGCCACACAGTTCGTCGCTACTTTCAAGCAGTGTTTAAAAACATGAGATCTAGGCTGGGCACAGTGGCTCACCCCTGTAATCCCAGCACTTTGGGAGGCCAAGGTGGGCAGATAACCTGAGGTCAGGAGTTCGAGACCAGCCTGGCCACCATGGTGAAACCCCATCTCTACTAAAAATACAAAAATTAGCCAGGCATGCTGGCGGGCGCCTGTAATCCCAGCTACCTGGGAGGCTGAGGCAGGAGAATTGCTTGAACACAAGAGGCAGAGGTTGCAGTGAGCAGAGATCGCACCACTGCACTCCAGCCTGGGTGACAGAGTGGGACTCCATCTCAAAAACTAAAAACATTTAAAAAAAATTTTTTTTAATGCAAAAATTAGCTGGGCATGGTGGTGTGTGCCTGTAATCCCTGCTACGTGGGAGGCTGATGCAAGAAAATTGCTTGAAGCCGGGAGGTGGCGGTTTCAGTGAGCCGAGATTGTGCTGCTGTACTCCAGCCTGGGCGACAAGGCTGAAACTCCATCGCAAAAAACAAAACAAAACAAATAAACGTGTGATCTAAAGGAAGGATCTAGAAGGCATGTTCACGTGGTCATTTTCATGGGTGTCAGCAGTCTCCACTGCATGTACATACAACTCCTTTGAAAACCTTTCTTCAGATTGGTAACTCAGCATCTTTTCTGTCCTTCCCTGTTCCCATGTAACCTCACTGCTCAGTTCACTCAGGGGTGGCCGAGGCTTTGAGGGCAGTGTCCGGAGCTAATCTATTTGAAAAACCCCTCCTGAAGTCAGGGAGCGCCTTCCCTGCTTCTCCTCTGTTGTCCTTGACAATCACTCTTAATTGGTTTGCACCAGTGCTCTGAAATCTTCCTAGTTTACAGTACTGAGAACTTTTTGAGAAACAAGCATAAATGCTCCTTAGTTATCAGCAGGGAGGCTTGGCCCTCAGAGATTGTGATCAAGCATCCAAAGTCCATCGAATGGTAACACATTTCCCTGCCAATCCCCGGTCCCCAGCCAGAGTTGCTTTGCAGGCAGGGGAGCCGGGGGACTGACAGAGCCCCCAACGCACGTGGCCATGTGATCCACTGCCTCAGAAGGCCCCAGGAAATTTGGTAAACTTGCTACGGCTCCCGGTGTAAATGTACAGCTAATGGTGACAACTGAGATTTTCATGGCATATCTATAAAATAAAGAACTTTTACATCTTGTAAAATTGAGCAAGTGTGGTATTTCCCAGAGCAATAAATTCAGCCGTTTTCCTCCCAAGAACTTTGGAACTTTGTTAACCAAAGTAAACCACACTATGCACAGGGCTGCCGAGATGAAACAAAGGAAAGTATTTTTAGTTATGTTTCTCTTTAAGGAGATTTACCACATTTCATTACTCTGCTGCCTACTATTGCTCAGTGGTCCCTAAGGAAATAAGTAGATGAAATTGAGAATAAAAACAACATAAAGGAGGATATTCAATACCCCAGGTTGCATATACTCAATCGGGTCACACAATGATTAAATTTAGCTCTAGTTAACCTGATTTCAAGTGCGGTTCAATTCTGGGGCTATGAAAAACAGAATACTTGCTCTAAATTACCAGAAAATATTTATATTGAAATATGTAGTTTTGAGTTTCCCTGCTGTATAGGAATACTAACACACAGAAGGCACGTTCTACTTTCAGAGATCACTGAACATGGCATTTGCCATCAACTTCACAACTTTATTTGGCCAAGGAGAACATTAACCTGCACTCCTCACTGATCACCTCTTCACACACGTGTGTACACACACACACCCCCCATCTGCAACATCTCGGCCGTGTCGTGTCTAGGAAAGAATATAGATTTCCATCGTCTGATGGGAACTGTGACATTTTGACAGGCAGCTCCATTTAGATTTAGTCCTCCAAAATTTTGCAAACCTTGAATGTGTTGTCACGTTGTTTGGAGAGAGGCTCCAAATTGTGGAAAATCTGCGTAGGTCAAGAGAAAGAATTTTCAGACCCTTAAAGCTGATGATATAACCAGGCTGTGGAATTTCTTTCTGGGGAAAGGGAGGACTGGGGTTTCCAAATCAGATTGGCGCTGTCTTGCCTGAACTGGTTTTAACTAGTAATTCTGCAAGGAAAGTATGGAGATGCCCCAGGTGTCCCCTCAAGATTCCTCAAGCCTGCCTGCGGTTGACTGAGTCACAGGACACAGAACAGAAAGGGATCTTCCTCCTTGTGAGCCCAGAGCCTCCACTTGGCAGGGAGGGAGGTGGAATATGAGGACGCCATGCAGTTCCCACTCACACGATGAGTATGAGCAAATACCACGATGTCACTTTGTGTATTTCCATCTTCCTCTTGTTTCTTTTAAAAAGTTTTTATTGTGAAGAGTATCATGGATTCAAGAGAGTTCATGCAGTCATATGTACAATTGAAAGGATAATAGTGAATAATAATGAAACAGAGACCTTGCACTCTCTCCCAGGCTGAGACAGACCCCCGCAGGCACCGCAGAAGCTTCCTAAGGGCTCTTCCAGGGGTCGCCCTTGCTTTTCTTTAGGGTTTCACCACTGATGTATCCATCTCTATACAGTACATCTGAATGTCATCTAAATGGACTCAATACTATATGTGTTTTTCTGTGACTTTTTTCTTTTTTTCAACATTATGTTTTGAAGTTCAACCATGACAATGCCTTAGTTGTAGTTTATCCATTTTCCTTTAGATATACAATCTCATCATATGAATCTACCGTAATTTATCTACTCCACTGTTGAAGCAATTTGGATCATCCCCAGTTGTCATTGTCATTTGTTTGTTTTTGTTTGTGTGTGATTTGCACATGCGTAAGTTTCTCTGGACACTAGAGGTGAAAGTGAAGGGAGGGCTACCTTTAAATTGAAGTGGCATTTGAGCCGAGTCCCCAGCAGTAAGAAAGAGGCAGCCACATGAACAGAGCAGAGTGCTCCAAACAGAAGCGAAGCGTGCCAAGGCTGCGGTGAGAAGCTTAGGGTGCTAGAGGAAGAACAAGAAGGCCCTAGCGGCCAGTGCATCGGGAGCCCAGGGGAAAGCCGTAGAGATGAGATCTAAAAGGCAGACCAACGCAAGATCACACAGACCAGTCAAGGCCGGATGCAGTGAGTGGAGTACAAGGGCTATTTGGGTAACATGTAGGGAATGGATTATACTTGTACAAAACAGAAGGCAGGAGGGCCATTAGGAGGCTGTTGAAATAATCCAGGCAACATGCAATGGTGGCTTAGATAAGAGGAGCCAGAGATGGAGAGATGAGAACGAACTGAAAACTTTTGGAAAGACAGAGATGCCTTTGTTGCTGGGTTGGACATGAAGGGTGAAAAAAAAAGAAAGCAATTGAGCTTAAGTCCTGAATTCCTGCCTTGAGAAACCAGGTGACTGTAATGGTGGGTACTGGAGATGCGGAAGGCTAGGGGAAAGGCAGAGGTATTTTAGAGATATGAGGAAAATAAAACATTTGTGTTAGCGATATTAGGTTTGAGATGCATAATAGACACCCAGAGAGTAGCTGGCGGGCAGTTACGGCGCTGCCTCTGAGAAAGGTCTGGGTTGGAGAAGTCAGCGTGGTATCATCAGCAGATCCCTGGTAGTCAAAGCCATGGGAGAAAATAAGATTACCCCAGGAATGTCTAGAAAAGAAGAGGTCCAAAAGGAAACCCTTAAGTACTCTCAACAGTTTTTAGACCAGATGAGGGAGAAAAGCCAGCAGAGGATGCAGGGGTGAGAGGAGAGGCAAAAGGGTTGGGGTGGCAGAAGCCAGGAGCTGAGAGTGTGTCTGGGAAGCCAGGAGCTGAGAGTGTGTCTGGGAAGCCAGGAGCTGAGAGTGTCTGGAAGGAGGGTTTGCGCTACTGAATGCTGCCAACGGGCTAGAGAAGATGAGGACAGAGGCGTGGATCTGATCAGCAATGGGTGGTCACCTTGGAGAAAGCAGTTTTAATTCAGGGGTAGGGGACGTACCTGGTCAGCATGCATGGGAGTGAACACTGGGTAAGGAAATGGGGACTGTAACCAAGATCAGATCTTCCCATAATAAGTGTAGCTTTCAAGGGAGCCAGGGATATCAGGGTAAAGCTGGAGGGGAATGCAGAGTGAGAAGAGGGCTTTTGTTCGTTTGTGATGGAGACTATTAGAGAATGTGTGTGCAGATGGGAAGAATTCATGGGAGAGGGAGACATTGCTGGAGCAGGAGAGAACGTGGCTAACTGCAGGGATGAGGTCCTGAGAAAGCAAAAGATGGCCCAGAACACAAGAGGAGAAGGGGACCTGTGATTCAAGCCGAGATGCTCACACAGAGTAATTTATATTAGTAAAAAAAGTAGGAGCAACCTAAATGTGCAACAATAGAAAAATAGTTGTTTAAAAAGTTATAGCATATCCACAAAATAGAAAGTTATAAAAATTACCTTTTTTTGAGACAGAGTCTTGCTCTATCGCCCAGGCTGGATTGCAATGGCATGATCTTGGCTCACTGCAACCTCTGCCTCCAGGGTTCAAACCATTCTCTGGCCTCAGCCTCCCAAGTAGCTGGGATTATAGGTGCCCGCCACCACGCCCAGATAATTTTTGTATTTTTAGTAGAGACAGGGTTTCACCATGGTAGCCAGGCTGGTCTCGAACTCCTGACCTCATGATCCGCCTGCCTTGGCCTCCCAAAGTGCTGGGATTACAGGCATGAGCCACTACGCCTGACCAAAAATCACTTTTTTGGGTTATGATGTATGTGAAAAAAGTAATCTACAAAAAAATTCTAATTTTGAGAAGAAAAATACACATCTGTCTGTACATGTACAAAAAGTATGAAAAGAAATGCATCAAGACATTACCAATGGACTGGGAGCAGTGGCTCACGCCTGTAATCCCAGCACTTTGGGAGGCCAAGGCGGGCAGATCATTTGAGGTCAGGAGTTGAGGCCAGCTTGACCAACATGGTGAAACCCCACCTCTCCTAAAAGTACAAAAATTAGCCAGGTGTGGTGGCGAGCACCTATAATCCCAGCTACTTGGGAGACTGAGGCAGGAGAATTGCTTGAACCTGGAAGGCGGAGGTTGCAGTGAGTCAAGATCATGTCATTCCACTGAAGCCTAGGCAACAAAGCAAGACTCTGTCTCAAAAAAAAAAAGACAGTACCAGTGATTATCTTGTGTATTATTTTGGGTGACCCATTTTTAAATACTTTTAAAAAGTGTCCAAACCATCCATAATGAATGTGAATTATTTGTATTATCAAGGAAAAGATCATTCATATTATTGTTTTTTTAAAAAAGGTGGTACGAGGCACTGCATTTTGTCTTCAGGCCGGATAGCTATTTCGTTTTGTTTGATATATGCAAAAATACCACAGGAGTGATAGTGTTAAATTTAGGTTAATTCTACTTCGATTTTCTTGTCTTATTCTTACCTTATCTGTTTTATCTCCTTTGTGGCTTTAGGCCTGTTTCACTCAGAGATGTCACATTATGGCTTGTGCCGTTTCTAGTGCACTAGGAAACCTCCCAGATCCTTTTGAACATGCGAAGCTAAAAAGTAAAGAGTCCAGTCGGAAAAGCCTGACAGGAACCTGCCAGATAACTTCACCCCAGTGGCGCTCATTAAAGGGGGTGACTACATTGGAGGACCCTGTACACTTCCAGGGAATCCCAGTAACATGTTTAACCGAGAAATGACAGTTTTAAGGAACTGAAGCCCCCAAAGCAGATCCATTTTCTCAGTGATGAATACTTCAGTAGCTACTGGAGCCAGGACAAGTGGCTTCTCAGGAACCTCATGAGCCCCCAGCAGAATTCAGGGCTGCTATTAAAAAAGAAAGACAAATGGATGCTGGGAGATGCCCAATGTTGACTGCGAACTGTGATCCAGGAAAGCTGATCTTCTCAACCTGTAACCACAAACTCAGTGGTCATGTTTCCAGTAAAATAGGCTTTCACTCATTTGTCAAATAGATATCAAGCACTCAATAAGTGCCAGAAACGGTGCAAGGGGACAGATAAACAATCTGATACACAAGACGAGACCCATCTGCTAGGGAAGACAGACAATTAAAGAAATCACCAGCATAGGTTAAATGCCACCACAAAGGAAGTACAATGAGCTAGAACGGAAGCATATAGCAGGACCCAGGCTTCCAGAAAGAAGAGAAATTCCATGGGTGGGAATTAGCAGGGTGAATTGGAAATAAGAGTGGTCAGGCAAGGCAATGTCTGTGAGATGGCCCAGAGAAGACCCTGAGAGCTTTAAGGAACTAGAGACATCAGTAAGGCTGAAGTGCAAGGAGAAAGTAGTGGTGAGAGGCGCAGCTGACCAGAAAGAACTGGGGATTTGGGATTGGATATGACTTAAGATAGGAGGATCTGGAGGCTGTGACAGCGGAACAGAGGGAAGGAAACTGATTAAGAGTTGTTTGGGAAGTACCATTGACAGGACTTACTATTAACTGAATATGGTAAAAGCTTAGATGACTGACGTTAGACTTTTCTTTGCCAATAAAAGCATGAAATGCTATAAATATTTCTCAAATCACTGCTTTAGCTATATCTCATGGTTTTGACACATTATATTTTCATTTTTATTCAGTTTAAAATACTTTCCAATTTCTGTTTAGAAGCTTATTAATTTCCAAATATTTGTGGCTTTTCCATATATGAGATCTTTCTCTTATTGCTGTTTAGTTTTATTCCACTGTGGTTATCTATTTTAAATTTATGTAAGCTTATTTTATAGCCCAATGTATGATCTGGTGTAGCAAATGTTTTATGAGCACTTATGAAAATATGTATTCTGCTGTTGTTAAGTCATCTATAAATGTCAATGAGGTCAATTTGATTAATACTGTGTTTGAGTCTTTATATTCTTACTGATTTTTTATTTACTTGTTCTATAAATTATTCAGAAATTAGTTTGATTCCCTTGAGGTTTACTTATAAGCTTTTTTGGGCCTAGAGTAGCCTTTATTCCAGGACTGATTTGACTCTTCTTCCAAGTCATGGTCTTTCTGGGGCTTGTTCTAAATGCCCCATATATTCAGTGAGGTCTCTCTCTCTGGCTAGAGGGAACTTGAGTGATTTTTGGCTTTGCAATTTTAGGGAATTGTTCATTTTAGAACTCCTTGCTGGGTGCAGTGGCTCATGCCTGTTAATCCCAGTGCTTTGGGAGACCGAGGCTGGCAGATCACTTGAGGCCAGGAGTTTGAGACCAGCCTGGCCAGCATGGTGAGCCTTCATCTCTACTGAAAATACAAAAATTAGCGGGGTGTGGTGGTGGGTGCCTGTAATTCCAGCTACTCAAAAGGATAAGGCACAAGAATCCCTTGAACATGGGAGGCGGAGGTTGCAATGAGCCGAGATCATGCCACTGCACTGCACTCCAGCCTGGGCGACAGAGTGAGTGAGACTCCGTCTCAAAAAAAAACAAAAAAAAGAACTCCTCATAATTACTCTTTCACCAGAAGCTTTTCTTATCTGGCCTTATATTTCTATAGACTTGTGTTTTTAAAAGATTCCATGAACTTCTGTGCAGATTTCTGGAGCGCTTTTATCTGTGTAGCCCCTTCCCTTGAGAACTCTGCCTCACAGGTTCTTCACGGAGCCGCTTGACCTTCCCGGTCTCTGACCTCTGTCTCTTCAGCTCTGTGAAGCTGCCTCACTTTTTTGGAGTTCTCCCTCCCTGGACTGTAGCCCAGGAGTTACCTCTCGGCAGAAAGGCCAGCTGATGGTAGGGCTCACCTTGTTTTCTTCCTTTTTCTCAGGAATCACAGTCTTGTTTTGCCCTATATCCAAATAGTTGCTTTCTATATTTTATCCTTTTTTTTATAGTTGCTTACAGAGGGAGGGAGATCACAGGCCGTCTTACTCCCTCATGGCCAGAAGCATGTGTACCTTCATTAATGAGATCCAGAGACTATGGAGAAAGCAATGAGTCAGGGACAGTTTAGAGGCTCCTGCCATGAGCAAGCAGGTGGATGATGGTCCCATTCATGGAGATGACAAAATCCAGGGTGATAAACGGGTAGGGGAGGGCACGAAAGAACCCCTTGGGTTTGCTGTTGCACGTGTTGGATCTGAGTTAATTCCAAGTCATTAAAGAAGCGAGAAAGCAGCGGAGCTTACAGGACAACTCCCTCAGGCGTTTTCACCTGTCTCTTCATTCCACCCTGGGCTGCAGTTGCCATGCGCTAGTGACCCCTTCCCAGGGTAATCAGCAGTGATTATACCCACTTATTTTAGAAGAAAAGTGTATTTGTGAAATTTAGTTGGGATAATCCTGCCCCCCAGTCTTCCAAAATATTAGGGTAGATGGCCCAGCATTGGTACACTTCCCAAAGGCTGGATTGTCCTTCCTAAACAACACAACAGATGAAACACCAGTAACCTAGAGCAAGTTGCACAGCTGCAAGCTCAGTTCATTCCTTCCTTTTTGCATAGCAAGACCCCAAGCCCAGTTCACTCCTTCCTTTTTGCAAGTTGCACAGCCCCAAGCCCAGTTCATTCCTTCCCTTTGTTTCCCCCCTGATCTGACCTTAACTTACTTTCCCTCCTCTCTTTCTCTCTTTTTCCTTTACAATGATCTCTCCTCCAGAGCAGAGAAGTGAAGAGAAGGCCAAGCTATCAGGGTTTCCTACAGCCTGCATCAACTCCACAAAAATAAGCAATAAAATATTTGCACATTGTGGTCTATATCCGTATTTAGGAAAGAAAATTATTCTTAAAAATTATTCTAAAGAATCACAATCTGCAGCAATGTAACTCGGCCCACGATAATTACAACATTTACATTATTATCCAAATGGGTTAGCTCCTTGGAGGGAGGGCCGCATTCTGGCTTCTTCCTGGAGGAGGTTCATACCCCACTGGGGTGATTTCCAACAATAAAGAAGGCCTCAAAAACAAATTCAAGTTTCTATCCCTTAGGAGGCAGGAAATCACGGAACTTTAAATTTACAGCTTTTAAATATTCTCTCTTCATTAAGGACGTGTGTGTGTGTGTGTGTGTGTGTGTGTGTGTATGTATGTATGTACCATTTATATATAAATAAAGCCGGCCAGGAGTGGTGGCACTTTGGGAGGCTGAGGGGGAGTGGATCACCTGAGGTCAGGAGTTCGAGACCAGCCTGGCCACCATGGTGAAACCCTGTCTCTACTAAAAATAAAAATAAAATAAAATAAATAAAAATATATTAAAAATTTTTAAAAAATTAGCTGGGTGTGGTGGTGTGTGCCTGTAGTCCCAGCTACTTGGTAGGATAAGTCAGAAGAATCGCTTGAACCTGGGAGGCGGAGCTTGCAGTGAGCCGAGATCGTGCCACTGCACTCCAGCCTGAGTGACAGAGTAAGGCTCTGTCTCAAAAAAAATAAATCAATAAAATAAAACCTTGGGATCTGGCCTCAACTTGTGTTTTATTACTATTGTTTCATAAGGAAGAGAATCCTGTATTAGGCTGTGTGCACTGGCTAGAAAATGTGATTTTGCTTTGTTTTCTGTAAGTGGCTACAGCATAAAACTAACCTCTGAATCCCAATGGGCATCTACTGATATCTAATGCCAGCTCCTTTTTCTAGTCATAATGGTCCCTGGAAAGTGTTGTTCAACTTCGTTATTACAACACTGGAATTCTAGTAACTTTGGAGACACTGTGGTCGTTTCTCCTGTTGCAGAAGAGTTAGAATACGATTTAATTGGGTGACAGCTGTCGTCAGCAAATGCAGGGAAAGTCCTTGCCTTGTAAGCTAACAATCAAAGGAGTAGTTGACAAAAACACAGTGAAGAAATTCTGGAGCTGATAGTTTGAATTCCTGTAAGTCCTTAAAATCACAAATTTTAGGGAACCTGGTGGTATTTAAAGAGAAGGAAACAGAGCCTTTTTTTTGGGTTTTTTTTTTTTTTTTTTTTTTTTTTTGCCATTCAGAATTGTGTACTTTGAAAGAGGAAGTGGGATGAAGAAAGGGCTGTAAAGTGAGCTATGGTGTCCAGTGGCAGCCTGCTACAGCTTCAACTCAAAACAGCTTGAGGACATGTTTTATTCTCTGGGTCCTTAAAACCATGATCTCTACCCACACTCCCTAACCAGGGATTTTTAGCCACATCTGTCCCTCATCTGAGAACACCACATTTGTGCCTCTGTCAACACCTTGAGGAGCTCTGTGCCAGCAGCCACCCTTGCAATTTAGTTCATTCCTCCATCAGGCTCCAGTTTGGAATCAAGTCCTGATTTGACCACAGCCTCATGGGAGATGCTGTACACTGTCTAGTCATGCTCATGACCACTGGAAACCTTCACACGCCATGCAGCTGCCCAGCCTGGGCACCCACAGCCCAGCTTCTCTCCACATGCAGACCTGTCCTCCCTGACTGCTGGCCCAGCTCCTGCAGTCACCCAGCAGCTACCAGAGGGCCCGGCCAAAAATCACACAAGACTTCTACCCAAGTTTTCTAAAATAAGATTGCTTATAAATGCCACTGTCAACCGTGTTCAAGGTTTCAACTTCTTAATTTCTGCCAGCATTTCTACCTTAGAAGCTTCCACCAGCTTCCTGCCAGGCAGTCTTCATCTGTCCCCCGATGGACTCCTGAGGACCTTTCTATCTGCACAAGGTAAGAGGCAGGAGCTGGAGGGTTTCCTCTAAGACGATTCTGTGGAAGAAAATCCAGAAGACAATATGTGGAAATTATTAGAGAGGAGATTAGGATCCAACAGGACGTGCTATTGTGTCTGTTGCCTCAGCCCGCCCCCCAACAACAAAGACTTCTCTACCCAAAATGGGAAGAGCACTGAGGTTCAGAGACCCTGAGCTAGAGAACATGAAGGTACACCTGCTGACCCGCCTCTCCTCAGAACTACAGAGCTATAAAAACTACATTTTCTGTAACCCAAAGTTCCAGAAAAATAGGACCTAGTCTACACCAGCGGTCCCCAACCTTTTTGGGACCAGGGACTGGTTTCACAGAAGACAATTTTTCCACAGACCAAGGTTGGGGGATGGTTTGAGGATGCTTCAAGCCCATTACATTTATTGTGCACTTTATTTCTATTACTATTACACTGTAATATGTAGTGAAATAATTACATAACTCATCATCCTGTAGAATTAGTGGGAGCCCTGAGCTTGTGTTCCTACAATTAGATGGTCTCATCTGGGGGTGATGGGAGACAGTGACCGATCATCAGGCATTAGATTCTCATAAGGAGCACGCAACCGAGATCCCTCCCATGTGCTGTTCACAGTAGGGTTTGCACTCCTATGAGATTCTAATACTGCCCCTGATCTGACAGGAGGCAGAGCTCAGGCAGTGATGTGAGCGATGGCGAGCGACTGTAAACACAGGTGAAGCTTGGCTCACTTGCCTGCCACTTCACCTCCTGCTATGTAGCCCAGTTCCTAACAGGCCACGGACAGCTACTGATCCATGGCCAAGGGGTTGTGGACTCCTGATCTACAGGACATGTTTACGTTGGAGAAAAATAACTTGAACATACAGCATACCTAATAAAGACTAACAAATGGCCCAGACAATAAGTGCCCCGAGTTCAGTGGACAAAGAGGGTCCTCCTGGGACCTGCTTCCATCTGGCACAGGTAGAGAAGATGCCTCTGTGAATTGCAGACTTGAGAAGAACCCTGAGAAATGGATAGGAGAGGCAAAAGAAGGACATTTGCAAATGTGTGATGCTGGAAATTTACACGTGTTGGAAGGCAGGGAGTAGACCAGCTTGTCTAGAATGCGAGATTGTGAAGAGAAGCGGTAGGAATTTAGGTTGTAATGGTGTGTTGGGGGCCTTCAGGTGGCTTGGGATTTTACTCAAAATGATTTTTTTTGAGATGGAGTCTCACTCTGTCACCCAGACTGCAGTGCCGTGGTGCAATCTTGGCTCACTGTAACCTCCACCTCCCGGGTTCAAGTGATTCTCCTGCCTCAGCCTCCCGAGTAGCTGGGATTACAGGTGCCCACCACCACATCTGGCTAATTTGTATATTTGTAGTAGAGCTGGGGTTTCACCATGTTGGCCAGGCTGGTCTTGAACTCCTGACCTCAAGTGATCCACCCACCTTGGTCTCCCAAAGTGCTGGAATTACAGGCGTGAGTCACTGCTCCCAGCCGACAGTGATTTTATTAGAATCACTAGAAAGCATCCAGTGAGTTTCTAAAATAAATGATAAAGGTGAGAAGGGAGACGTGCATTTTGAGTTTTCCTCCCGCAGTCGTGTAGCTGCTAACAATTCTATTTCATGCCTCTGCTGCCTTCCCCCTAGACCCGAGATGAGCAGACATCCTCATGGTGCCAGTAAGAGATGGCAGCAGAGGGGGAAGAAAGGAATGTAGATTTTTTCAACCATGGGAGCCAACAGCAGGGAGCCTTATATCCCCACTATCCTGCTTTCATCCAAGCAACACACATTTATTACCAACTGTGTACAGATGCTTTGAACATTGATTCATTACGGAATCATAAATCTCGGGTAAGAAGGAGCCTAAGATGTAATCCGGGGCCTTAACCAAGGGCCTTCAGTGAACTTAAGTACAAATAAACCCCTGATGTGAGTGAGCTTCCAAGGCCACAAGAAGAGAAGAGAGTCTGTTTCCCACCTGTACCGGGCAGGCCTGTAGCCAGAAGCCCTGGGCCAGTGCGGGGAGGGGCGTGGCTTTCAAACTGTGGCCAGCAGTGGCGGTGGGATTGTCTTGCTGCACATTTTCAAACTGTAGAAACAGCACTGTGTGGCACCGTTGGTGTTTGTTAAGACACTGGATACCAGGAATTCCAAAAACTAACCCTGCCGCAGCAGCCCTGCATCCCCATTGCCGAGTAAGGATCATGGTTGGACTGTGAGGCCCATCAACACGTGAAAAATAAAACAGACCCCATGGTCACCTCCCCATGGTCACCTCTGCCGGAGAATCAAGCTCACCTGGCTGTAAATGGCAAGAGTGACTCTTCTCCCTCAAAACTGCTTTTAGACAAAGACCGCTGCTTGCCTGAGGTCACAAAGGCCATCCTTGTCAGACAAAGCTTCTGAGAGGCTCAACATCGGCTGAGCGGTGCCCTCCTCCTACTGTGGGAGCCGCACCAGGGAAGAATAGAGAGAAATGCTGCTGCCCTGTGTCCTTCTAGTCAATCGCTTTGGCTCTGGGGGACAAAGTAACAGGAAACCATTTCTAAACCCTCCTTGTTTACCAGGTGCCAGCTGTTAGTGGCCGGTGAACCAGGGCCCCCATCGGTATGGGGAAGGGCAGCTTGCCAACAGTTTTTTGTGTCAAAACTGCTAACAATGCCCCGTCCAACTCCCTCTTCCCCACGGGTGAGCAGTCCTCCTTATGAACATCTGAGCCCCGCGCCATAACTTCAAGTTTTTAACAGGCTGTATTTGAGTTCTGTAAGACTCAGCCATATTCATGTTGAGATGTAAATCTCACATCGCACCCATGGCCCTTCTCTCCCCGCAGAGCAGAGCCAGACCAGCCCCGGGAGATCTGTGAATTGTGTGCGTTATGGGGAGCGGCGGGAGGAAAGCAGGGGGCAGAGGCTACTCTTTTGCCTTCTCTCTCCTGGCTCAATCTGTAATAGGGGCCAGGGAGGACCAAGAGAGACAGAGACAGTTCATCTCCAACACAACAGCCCTGGCAAAGCCTCACCCTCTGGGCTGATCCTGGCTTCACTTCCAGCCGTGGGTCTGAGGGCGACTGTGCAGGCTACGGGCCAGCAGCCCCGTCCACCCAGCAGAGCCCTGCGCCCTGGTCCCAGGGAGGCTCGGAGCTTTCTCTGGCTCCACGGGCCCTGCCTTTGGGCTTGCAAACTTGGGTGACGGCCCCTGCCCCCTCCTCCTGGCTGTCCCAGCACACCGTGCCTGCTCCAGGCGCTGTGGGCCGGTCAGCTTCCCCATGACTGAGCAGACGCCTTGCTGGGAAGGACATGAGGTGCCCTTTCCTGGAAGACGCCTGGGACGTAATGAGGGGTTCCCTTGGGCCTCGCTGCTCCTCTTTTCCCATCCTCTGGGGAGGTGCAGGGTGGGGCAGCCTCTCCAAGAACACACGTACTCCAGAAGGGCGGCTGTCCTCCCCGTTGCCTGAAACGGCCTTGGCAAAAATCGTAACAATGAGAAAATTATGTGTCGACCAAGAGTTGAACTCTGTAAAATATTTGAAGAGATTTACTCTGAACCAAAAATGAATGAACATGGCCCGTGACACAGCCCTCAGGAAGTCCCGAGAATATGAGCCCAAGGTGGTCGGGGCGCAGCTTGATTTTGTACATTTTAGAGAGTCAGGAGCCATCAATTAAATACATTTAAGAAACACATTGGTTTGGCCAGGTGAGGTGGTTCACGCCTGTAACCCCAGCACTTTGGGAGACCGAGGAGGGCGGATCACGAGGTCAAGAGATCAAGACCATCCTGGCCAACATGGTGAAATCCCATCTCTACTAAAAACACAAAAAAATTAGCTGGGCGTGGTGGTGGTGGGCGCCTGTAGTCCCAGCTACTCAGGAGGCTGAGGCAGGAGAATCACTTGAACCTGGCAGACAGAGGTTACAGTGAGCCGAGATTGCGCCACTGCACTCTAGCCTGGGGACAGAGCCAGACTCCATCAAGAAGGAAGGAAGGAAGGAAGGAAGGAAGGAAGGAAGGAAGGAAGGAAGGGAGGGAGGNGAAGGAAGGAAGGAAGGAAGGAAGGAAGGAAGGAAGGAAGGAAGGAAGGAAGGAAGGAAGGAAGGAAGGAAGGAAGGAAGGAAGGAAGGAAGGAAGGGAGAGAGAGAGAGAGAGAGAGAAGGAAAGAAAGAAAGAGAAAAAGAAAGAAAGAAAGAGAAAGAAAGAAAGAAAAAGAAAGAGAGAGAGAGAGAAAGAAAAGAAAAGAAAGAAAGAAAGACAGACATTGGTTTGGTCCAGAAAGGCGGAACAACTCAAAGACTCAAAGTGGGGGTGGGGGACTTCCAGGCTATAGGAAAATTTTAACATTTTCTGGTTGGCGATTGGTTGACTTTGTCTAAAGACCTGGGATAGATAGAAAGGGAATGTTCAGGTTAAGATAAAGATTGTGGAGACCAAAGTTCTTTTGAAGTCTTATAGTGGCAGCCCTTAGAGATAATAAGTGACAAATGTTTCCTATTCAGATCTTAATCTCTTTAGGATTGGGAGGGTCTGGAAGAAAAAGATCTAGCTGTGTAGAGATTCTTTACAGATGCAAATTTTCCCCCACAAAGAACAGCTTTGCAGGGCCTTTTCAAAATATGGCAAAGAAACATGTTTTGGGGTAAAATACTTTTATTTTCTTCTTTGTTTCATAATGTTATGCTAGAGTCATTTTGGAAAGTAAATCACAATATATAGGGTTAAATAAAACCCGTCTGATGAGAATTTATGATTTGTAGAGCATGAGTCCTCAGACCCCTTAGATAGGAATTTGGGCAAGATAAAAACATCAGAGTTTAGTCCTCATACGACAGTGAGGGAGATCTGATCTAGCCAACCCCCATCTTGCCTTTGGCCTTCAAATCACCCTTGATTATTCCTGGACTTGGGTCAAACTAACTTTGGGAGACACGGAGTTTATAGTTTAGATGATAATAGCCTTTCCCTAAACTCAGTCACCTTTGTAAAGCTAATGCAAAGCTACCAGGCTAGGAGGATGAGAGGAGCCTGAATTCCGTGAAGGTGTGGATATAAACATTACAAACCACTATTCCAGAGGCCACAGGATATGCAACTTCCCCAGTTACTGCTGCGGATACCATCACTATTGTAGAACCCAAGAGCGGCCTTGTGAGACACCTTTTCAGGCTTTTTTTTGCATGTTTGATGACTGAAGGCTCCACCTGGACCCACCAACTGCTCCTGTGGCCCCACCCAGAAGTGACTCATGGTGCATGAAGACCATTTCCCACAGCCCTGTGATTGCACCCCCAACCAGTCAGCAGCAGGCACCCATTGCCTAGCCACCCCCACCATTCTTCCCCCAAACGGTCCTTGAAAAACACTAGCCTCCGAATTTTTGGAGAGGCTGATTCGAGTAATAAAACTCCAGTCTTCCATTTAGCTGGCTCTACGTGTGTAAAGCTCTTTCTCTCGTGCAGTTCCCCTGCCTTGATAGATGGGCTCTGTCTGGGCACCAAGGAAGGAGAACCCATTGGGTGGTTACAAGTCCTCCCCTGATGCTAGGTGAGGCTCCATCAATTGCAGCAATGGTGTCTTTCAGCAAGCCCTACGGGATGACAATCTCAGTGGCTGTGGTTTTCTAAACAGAGTGGGGAATTCTTGGTGCCCCAATCTTACCCCTAAAGGCAGCCGGTGTTAAGTTCCTTATGATTCCTTAAACCCCTTCCACACTGTGCTTCTTTAAGCACACGTTAATCTATCCATTTATTATTTAATGGCCCAAGAGGGACCCTGCATACCCAGAGCTCTGCATCTCACCTTTCCTATAACTACATGTTGGAGAGCTTGTCATAAAAGCCTACAGATAACAGCTACATCCTAGTCCTTCAGGTGCATAAAATGCCATTCACCCACCACAAGCTCTGTACTAGTGAAGACATGGTTGGTTCAAACTGTGTGTGCTGTTACAGGCACCCTTTCCTCGTCCACAGCACATGCTGCCTGCAGAGTTTGCTTCCGGTCTTTTTAATGCATGTGATTCCGCTAGGAGAGTATCAGCTCGACAGGAATTCCCTGACTTTGATGAAGGATCATTGTTACTAACACTCTGGCTAATGGTAACCTTTAGATGTGTGCAGCATCTTACACCAGACCAAACACACACACACCTACCTTCTATTCAAACCTCACAACACCCTGCCAGCCAGAGGATTTCCCTCCCTTCTGGCCACATATTGGAACCCATGGGTGGGGGACTTCAAACATCCCCGTATTTGTTACCAGCAGGTATCTGAGTTACCACGAGTTACTGGTGGCATATTCGGACAGGTCTGCAGCAACTTCAGCCCTTGCCGCCTCAGAAGAAAGAATTCGACTGAGGGGCATAAAACAGAAAAAGAGACCGAGAAAAGTTTCAGAGCAGGAGTGGAAGATTATTATTGTTATTGTTATTATTATGATTTTGAGATGGAGTCTCCCGCTGTGGCCCAGGCTGGAGTGCAGTGGCGTGATCTCAGCTCACTGCAACCTCCTTCAGAACAGGAAAGAAATAAGATTCACTTGGAAGGGACCCAAGTGGGCACCTGAGGGTCAAAGAGCAAGTGCCCTGTTCAACTGTGATCCTAGGACTTCATAGGCCCGCCTCTTTCCCATGATTCTCCCCTCAGGGTGGGCTTCTCACATGTGCAGTGCCCTCTTTACCCTGAGGAAGTGAGCACGCTCAGTGCATTTAGGAAGTCATATGCATGCCTATCTGAGGCTTTCTTCCCTTTCCCATGGAGTGCCCCTGGAAGGTCAGACTTCGCCATTTTGTCTGTTAACGTGCACGCCCAGGAAGTCTTTTCTCCCTGGCTCTGCATTCAATGAACACTTTAATGTCAACAGCGGTGGGTCATCAGGAGACCGGCTCTCCTTGGTGCGCTGGCACCAGCTGCTACATTGTCGTTTTTAGAGAGGCAGTGTGATAGTTGTCGAACCATCACCTGGCATTCCTAGTGGATGGGAGGAGAGCCCTCTTCCACCCCGCTCATGCCTGTCTAACTACCTGTACCATATTCAGGCCGTACCCTACAGCAGCTACACCAGAGCTCTGAGGATGGGACCCAGGTCTTAATGCTGCCTTTAAAACCCTGGGTGATTGCAGAGGGCAGCCAAGGTTAAGAACCTCAAAGCCATTCTGGAAATGTGAGCAGAGAGGCCCGACAGGAGGCGGCGGTCTGACTCCACCTCAGTGCGTATGGAGAGTAAAGGTAAGACACGCCTGGAAGTGTCTGTCCATGTATGAAACCGAGACAGACTCAGCATCTGCACCCACTGCAAGTTCTCAGCACCCTTTTCCTCTTAGCTACGGCATTCTGACTCTCCCACCTGTGGAGTCCTAATAAGGGAAAGGGAGTCAGGCTGGTAGGAACAGGGGAAAGCAGAAAGAAAAAGCAGACAAGCTCTAAGTCTGCCTTTCTTTGTGGTCCAGGACACATAGCCCTCCTGCACAAATAACTCACAATCTTCCTGCAAGTGGCTCATCCTCAAAACACCTTGACTGATAGAAAAATGCAAGTTAGCTCACTGCAACCTACGTAGCCCTCTCCAGCACAAGCACCATCCTATAAAACGCCCTGCAAGCCTGCATCTCCTAGCAGCCAGCTCCTCTCTTGCTAATCTTCATGTTGCTTTCTTGCAACATATTTTCCTACTTTTTCTAATAAGCCTGCCTTTCTTTACCTACAACTGTCTTGGTAAATTCTTTTTACCACCCACACCACTGGCCCCAGATAGTTGCTACCCACACCACCACCCCCATCTCTCCACTGAAAATATCCCAAAAGAGGCCACCAAGGCCAGATCACATGCCCACCTCCCAGCCACAGCCATGTGGACTGACCCTCCTGTAACATCAAGTGGGTGGCCCCCACCCTTCCTCCTAAGGTATGTCCCCAGCCTATGGGACACCAGCTGCCTTGGCTTTCTTCTGTCTTTAGTTGTTCCTCCACATATTCCCATTCATCCCCCTCTCCTTACATCTTGTGTTCCCAGGATTCTGTCCTCACTCCTACACTCTCCAGGGACCTGGTTCACTCCGTGGCTCTGATTATCACTTACATGCAAACAATTTCAAAGTCTATATTTCCAATGCAAACCTCTTTGCCTGAGCTCGCTCAAGCTGGTCGTCTCTACATCAGTGCCTAGTTAGCACCAACATTCACCACTCATGAGTTCTGACTCTTACCATATTCTCCCTCAATTACTGCAATAAACTTCCTAGCTAGTTTACACATCTCTGGACAGGCTCCCGCAAACCTGATCCGTTCTTAGAATGCAGCCTGAGTGCTCTTTCAAGATGTAATATTTCCATCTCCCAGATTTATAACCACGACGACTCCTCCAAAACTTTCAGAGGATGATTCACTTGTTTTGGCTTAACCCGCAAGCCTCACTCCTCTCTAACTTCATGATTGCCAGGACCCTTTCGTTCCCCCTACGGCGAATGGCTTACCCTTCTCCCAGGTCTTGTGATCTTTCCTCTTGGCCAGAAATGCATTTCAAGGTGGCATAGCTCTAAAGCCCACCTCCACTGCTCCTCCTTTTCTCATGTCCATGGAGCTTACACGCAGCTGTCATCTCACATTTACTTGGGTGTACCACCTCCCTCCCAGACCATCAACTCCTTCAGGGCCATTCTGGTCTTATTTCATTTTTTTTTTTTCAGCCCCAGCACCTGAGAAAATACTAGAAGAGCTTCTGAGATCCTGAAATGTTTTTATATGTTATTTATTTTTGTGCTAGTTCAGCCAAAAGAAGTGCAGTGTTGCTTCTTACATGAAATTAACTAGTTTTTTTTTTGTTAGTTTTGTGGCCAGAACAACAGTTGTTTACAGAAGGAACAAATATGAAAAGGATCTGCAGGTGCAAAGTCACCTGTTTCCTGCACACACCTCTCTGTATTGTCTGGGTCCTGTATTAGTATCTTTCTCATTAATTGAGATTATAAATAAGATGTTAGAAATAAATATGTAGGCACACACAAGGCATTGCCAGTAAAATGTTAATCAATGGCCAGATACAAAGAGGTTGGGGAAGGCTTTAAAATTCCTGGCTTGGAGTGCAACGAAATTTCATCGGCCCCTTGGGCCTGCTGGGACCAGTGCAAAGCTGATGGGATGTGCTGCCTGAGGCTGCCAGGAAACTGTTAGCAACGGGTGAGGCTGCAGTTGTGCCTCAGAGAATGGGAAGGGTTTTGGAGCCTGGAAATGTGGATGCAACAGCAGATTCAGAAACTGGAAAATTCAACAGCAGGTAGGCAAATGGTTGGATGTACACGCAACTTCCCAGAGACATGTCTGTGGCATGAAGGTACCTGACACTGCACAACTCCATCTCATGTGTTGACTCCCTGAGGGCAGAGAGGGCTGAGTGGCACCTGCAATGGGTCCCCAAAGTCAATCTATGCAGGACCTACTGGGGGTCCACAGGCAGAATAGGCCTGAAAATGCCTTTGAGGTGCTCCTGGTAGATGGTGCCAGCCCGGATGATGGTCCCCAAACCATGGTGCATCTTCAATGACCATGGTTCCTAAATCCATGGAGCCTTGGCCCTTCCTTTGTCAGATTTAGTTTGGGCACCCCAGCAGAATATAGTTCCTGAATCTGGTTTCAGTTTGAGGAAGCCAAGGTTGGGGTTGGAGCTCTCTGCATGGAGTTTGGGGAACACAGCCCATTTCTCTGCCAGGAAAGAAGTGGAAGTGACACAGCGAGGCTTGGTGAGGAGAGCCTTGGTTTTATTCAAATCACAAAGAGAGAGCTGCCTTCGCCTCCCTGCCAGCAGGGCCCAGGCTCTTTAACCCTGGTCTTGGGGCATTCCGTGACTGTCCAGAGAGATGACACTCACCATTCCATTACTTCTCTTCATTGTGACAGAGTCTGAACCTGGGGAGGAAATGACGAACCTGCGATCTTCACAACTTCTCCAGAGTAATCGGATCAAAGCCTGCCTCACGGTGAAACTGGCTCTTCAGGAAGTGTTTGCTCAGCTCCTTGTAGAGGACGCAGTTCCTGCAGGCTCCGTGTATCATCTGACAACCACGAACAAATTCTTTGCTCTTGTTTTTCGCCTTCCTTCCCGGACCCCTAACCCTGGTCATTAATCTTTGTCTTTCAAATGTTTTCCTAGACAGTGGGAGATGGAATGAATCCTCGTGTGGCCTGCCTGCATTCTGAGAAAGTCAGAGATAACACGGCCACGAGACCAGGGGAGGAGCATTGGGGGTCAGGTGCTAGGACCTGCTGCCTAGAATCACCTGGATTCCAAACCCAGGCCATGAACTTCCAGCCAGCCTGGTGTGAGGGGGATGCAGAGTAGGTGAGCCCCAAAGTGGGGCTTAGTCTGTGAGGGTTCTTGGCTTTGCCCAGGAAAGAATTCAAGGACAAGCCAGAGGCAATAGCTTAACTGAAGCAGCAGTGTGACAGCTTTGTGACTGTTCCTGCAGAGGCAGAGAGTAGCCATTCAAGGCAGTTCTGCAGTCATATTTATACCTACTTTTAATTACACGTGGACTAAGAGCCGGTTTATGCAGACATTTCTAGGTAAAAGGCAGTAACTTTGGGGTTGTCAGGTCATTGCCATGGTAAAAGGCAGTAACTCCCGGGTATTGCCATGGCAATGTTAAACTGGCATGGCACACTGGTGGGTATGTCTTATGGAAAGCTGCTTCAACCCCATCCCTGTTTTAGCTAGTCCTCAACTTGGTCCAGTGTCTAAGCCCTGCCCTACATGTTGAGTCCCAACTCCCACCTCAAGAGCACCACAACAGAGAACAGAGAGCTGCAGCCAAAACCCAGCTTCCATGGGACTGGCTCATTCATGCTGGGGAGACGGTCCCCTGACAGACCTCCCCTAAAGTGCTCCATGTCCTTCTCAATCCCTGTATGTCACAACTCTTATTTTAATTAGGCATAAAAATTACATAATGCAGAAATTACATAATGTGATTACATAATTACATTAGCCTTTGGGGTTGGAATATTCTGATTTGCTAAATAAAACCACCAGAGAATTATCTACAGAAAAAATACCTGCTTTAGAACAAGTGAAGCATCCAGCACAGTTCTCATAAATATTGGTTGAATGAATATGTTTTGGGTAAAATACTAAATAAATCATATAACACATTATATATCACATACTATAGAAAGCTGAGAAAATAAAGGGAGAAAACTCCTCATAACCTCACCATTATGACCCAACTGTTATGGTTTTATGGTTTCTCTTTTACTTTTTACATACAAAAGTAAATAGTTCTCCTCGTTGTGTTCTGGTGATCTTGCAGTTTGATTTTCTTCAACTTAAATTTACACTATGACCAGCTTCCCATGTTGCCCATATAATCTACATAATTATTGTGTTAATGACTGAATATGTTTCAGATTTCATGGTGAAAATGTTTCATCGTGAACTTATATTTCCTTAACATTGGGCATTTATGTTGCTTATAATTTTTGCCATTTTTACATAATGCTGTGATGAACATCTTACTCTATATAGCTTGGTTAATAATATTAACAATTTGATGCAGCTAAAGAAAATCTGAGTTTCATGATTCTTATCTTCATGATACTAAGCACTTAGGCTTAGCACTGAGGAGAGAAAAAGACATTTCAAATGATAGTCAATCCAATAAAAGCCTTCATGTGTTTAATCCTATAATACAGCAAAACTTCATTAAATCAGATTAACTGGGGGAAGGTAAGGCTCAGTTAGTGGATCTAATTAAGCAAATTTTATTTTATTACTTCTAATTACACAGAAATGCAAGTTTGTTTTTTAGTTTTTCCAAGTGAAACTCCTTCAAGATTTGCAAATACTATTTAATTTGTGAGAAACACTGACAATGTTAAGTTGACCACAATGGGCACTGATAATGCACTTACAATGCAGTTAATATAATCCAGTGGCAAGGTGATTTTAAAATCTGGACAACATCTTGGCCAGCTGACAGGTGACTTTGCATGGCTAGGAAGGAGTGGGACGAAGCAAGGCATTGCCGGAGGTTTGTCTAAGGAGCAAGCTCATATTTTCCTGCTTCTGCTATGTAGGTGACTTGCTTGCCACAGACAGGCTGGGGTTTCTTCTCCACAGACATGATCCAGGCTCTTGGGCTGGGAGAACTGCACGGCTGAGAGCTGGAGCACGCTCGGAGGAGAGGGGAGAAAGGCCGACAGCAGTGCCCAGCACAGAGCAGGTGCTCCATAAACATGTATTGAATTAATTATTGATGAATTAGTAAGTATTTAATTGGATAGGGAGGCTGTGATAGTTTGCCTCTTTGCCTACTTGGCCAGGCCGTGGTACGCAGTTACTGAATTAAATGCTGACCTAAGTGTTGCCATGGGGTCTTTTGTAGATGTGGTGAACATCTACAATCAATAAGACAGATTACCCTTGATAATATGGGTTGAATCAACTGAAAGTCTTAATAGCAAAAACTGAAATTTCCCAGAAAAGAGGAAATTCTGCTTCAAGACTGCAACATTCCCTCCGGCCTGAGTCTCCAGGTGCTGGCCTGCCCTGCTGAATTCATACCTGACAGCTCCTGTGGTGGTCTGAGCCTATTTCCTGCTGGCTCTGCTCCTCTGGAAAACCCTGGCTCATTCAGAGGGCCTCAGCTTTCCTCCAAGTTGCTCCTGGAACTCTAACACCAAGCCCAAGTCCTCCAGGCAACAGACTGAAAAATGCTTTTTTGGGGAACCTGACCAGCTCAAGAGGAAATTTCCTAAATATAGGTAGCGGTGCTAGTGGTTCCCCCATTACACAGCTCAGCAGATCACCCCACGAGAACCCTACACCCACCAAACCCATATAAATCCTCACATCTTTAATCAGCTTCTTTGTCCCAGTTACCAACTATGAAGAAGAAGGAAATCCAGGAACACTCAGGGAATAACAGTAAAAGGGCTCCTGGCTGTGAAAAGATAATGGCAAAATGGAAAACTCAATAGAAGAATTAGAAGATAAAGATTTGGAAATCTCCAGAACATAGAGCAAAAAGAGAACAGAAAAGAGGAGAGAAAAGATAAGACAAAAGTAGATATTTCCAGAAAGCCTAATATCCGTTTTAAAAACATAAAAATAATATCTAAAACAGAAGAAATAATCAAAAAAGTAATTCAAGAAAACTTCTCAAGAAGTAAAAGGCATGAGTTTCCTGATAGAAAGACTCACTAAGGACCCAATATAATGAATGGAATTTTATAGCATGGTGAAGGTTCACAACATTGTACCCAAAAAAACACTACAAATGTCCAGAAAGAAAAGCATAAGTAACATCTAACAAGCAGAAATCAAAATCACTTCACTAGGTGATAGCAGGAACTCAGAGGCAATGGTGCCTAATTTCTTCATTATTGTAAAGGAAAAATAAATTTTCAGCTTAGACATCTATGTCCAGCCAAATAGATTGCATTAGAGCAGATTCAAGGCATTTCAGAGAGTCAAGGTCTAAAATAAATGAACCCCCAGGCCCCCTTTCTCAGACAGCCACTGAAATGCGCTCCACCAAACCAAGAAGGCGAAGCTATGGAATACAGAAAGGAAGTGAGAGGAGGAGAATGTGTGTCACAGTAGTGAAGGGCCATCTCGGAATCTAGCTGCTCACTTGGCCTAGAGGGTGACCCTCAGATGGAGCAGGGTAGGAGGACCTGAGAGACGTTTTCAGGATAGCAGGTCTGGTGGCTGAATGTCTTGACAGGAGATTCAGACAAATGGAAAGTAGTTTGAGGTTGAATTCATAACAAAAACATGAAAACCAAGCAAACAAAAAAAGACACTTAGGAAGTGCAGGGAAAACAAAACTTTGCAAAGCAAATGCATGGCTCAGCTGTGAATAATCTTTAGTCATAATGATATAAACTTTGAACACTGACATAAGCAAAATGATGGTGGAACATTGGGGAGGTGTGTGAAGGTGGTGGGGATGGAAGTGGAGGAGGGGCAGGAGGAGAGTTCAGCAAACCCTCGTCTTCATCACAAGTGAGTAAATAATGCCTGATGTTGCAAGGTGAAGGGTAGCAGTGGCAATTGAGCATGGGTTTTAAAGACAGAGGTAAATACTCAGATCTCAGCTCCCAGTGAAGTGGCTACTTCCTTGTGGGGGAAATGAGGTACAGGAGGGCTGGGAGCCAGTTTTTTTTTTGTAACAATTTTTGCAGAGCTTTTTGAATGTTTAAACTATGTGCATATGTAACTTTGGTGACAATAAAAACTAGAACACAAAACAAAAAATGAAAACCTTAAGATTTAGCCCAGCCTATGTCCAAATGATCTCAAAAAAGTCTAAATAAATATTCATGACTTCTTGCTGTCATAAAACCACCGCACCATTGAGTAGTTCCAGCATGTCACCGTTTCATTAAAATCTTAACACTTTGGAGGCACAGATGAAATTGTAGAACTTGAGGAGCGTCCCAGTTGGGGGTGTGACACTTTGGAGGCACAGATGAAATTGTAGAACTTGAGGAGCATCCTAGTTGGGGGTGTGTCCTGCTCTAGGATAAGGCAATGTTTCTATTTCCTGTACAGTGAGACTACCCATGATATTACCTAAGTGGATACTCTTCTGTCCCCTATTCTAGAATGCTCTTCACCTTTCCTCTAGTTGCTTGGTAAGAGCTATGCTCCGCTGAGCCTGATGACTTATGGGCTCAAGCACCAAGGTCTGTAGTCACAGGTTTATCAACACCTGTGGGCAGGTGTTAACCCCGATGAGATGACAGACCTTACAAGCTGAAGGTGGCAGAGAACTCTGAGGGAAAAAGGCAAATTTTGATTAGGAAAATAAATTTATCCTGGTGTTCCCAATACTCTTCCTCCACACCCGGTGTATCAGTCTGTTGTCATGCTGCTAATAAAGACATGCGTAAGCCTGGGTAAATTTATGAAGAAAAGAAATTTAATGAACTTACAGCTCCACATGGCTGGAGAAGCCTCAAATCATGGCAAAAGGTGAAGGAAGAGCAAAGGGACATCTTACATGGCAGCAGGAAAAACAGCATGTTCAGGGGAACTCCCGTTTATGAACCATCAGATCTCATAACACTTATTCACTACCATGACAACAGTGTGGGGGAAACTGCGTGATTCAATTATCTCCACCTGGCCCCACCCTTGACGTGTGGGAATTATTACAATTCCAAGTAAGACTTGGGTGGGGACACAGCCAAACCATATCACCCGGTCATGTGACGTGGGTGGTCATATGTCGGAAGGCGGATGGAACTATGAGACAATCGTATTGAGTAGACTGTTTTTGTGTGTATGTGTGTGCACCTTTGGGATCGCTCATGGCCCATGGGCTGGGTCCTTGGGAACAAGGAACAGCATCTCTGAAAAGGAGACATTTTTACCACTTGCTTTTCCAGGTGGACAGGCTGAAGAGAATTGCTGGCCAGTAGCAGAGCCGGTACTTGGTACTCAAAGTCAGATCTGTCTGACTCTCATGCTCATGGTCTTTCAACTATTCTTGAAAAATTTTAGAGGCCTAGTGATAATTTTATGTGCCAACCTGACTGACCCATAGGGTGCCCACATATCTGGCTATACATTGATTGTTTTTCCTTGCTATGCTTTTTTTTTTGGAACTAATTAAACTCTAGACTTTATTTGAATTTGATTAGTTTTCCACTTAGGTTTTTTTTTTTTTTTTTCTTTTTCTGGGATCCAATCCATGATGCCACACTGCACTTAGCATATATAGATTTTTGAGGAAGGTAATTAAGCACTGGGTTTTTCATGGTTTTGCTTTAAAAAAAATCGAATTTGCTTAAACAGAAGGAAGGAAATTGCACAAAAATCAACACAGTTTGTTGAAACTTGGTTTTTGTATGACAAATAAAACTTAACCAAATAAACTTACAGGTCTGATAATTACAACACACACACACACACACACTCCTCTTGACAGAATATAAAGTGCAAGATTAGAACAAAGGGAAACTAGGTGAGCAATTAGTGCTGACTGCCTGCTGTCCACTCAGACCGACCGCGGCCAGCCACCAAAAGCCTCCCTCCCCTGGAGATGGATTTGCCTCAGGGCCTTCTCAACATCAAGTCTGCTACTCACATGCAGAGTGGCAGGCCGGGGCCTGGAGGTCAACCTCACAAACTGGGACTTGCCTGAGACTCATAAGGGACACACTGGTAGAGCAGGGGCCAGAAAGCAGGTCTCCCCATGTGCCTGGGGTCTCACTCCGTGAACTGACTTCAGGCAAACAGCATACACCCAGGCACTGGCTTCCAGGACGAACCTGGAGCATGTCAGACTCATGCTGTGAGAGAAAAAGGGACAAATCCCAACACCATGAGAAAATGTAGGAAAGAAAAATGCTTCCAGACTATTGCTAACCTAATATTTTCTTATTTCTCAAACTTGGAACACCTTTGCCCATTTTCAGATCTCTGGGCATATTCTCAAGAAATCCTGCTACTTCCAGTGATTAAAAGCCCCCTGGGAGAGCACTCTTGGGCACTTAGGATTCCAATTTCTTTATTACGGTCTCATGTTTCCCAACTGGAAATACCACAGTTAATGTATCTATGTTTAAAATACAGCACTCGAAGTATTTGCTAATGTTTCACTTAATCTTGCATTTCTCTGGCACCTGTAGAAATTAGGAGCCTGGGGAAAATAGTGATTAGCAAGCATTTATAGCTGATAGCACCCTGTAATTGCAAAAGGAACTTTTAAATGCTTTTAAGCCATTCATTTCCCAATCCCTTTCCTGTGAGAAGGTGGCTCTATTCCAGAAAGTTTGTTAGGCCGTTCCAAAAAGTTATAGCACATATGTGCGGGAGACAGAATCCTTGCAGTTCTCAAGCCCAAGTTTGTCTGCTCCTGTAAAGCTTATGGGGGCGCTTCCTCAGCACAGAGCTGGGTTATAATCCTGGAATCAAGTGGTTGCCCTCTGCAAACTTCCACCCCATTAGCACCCAAAAAAGGGGGCACCGTTCACCCTAGCGAACTTCAGTACATAGAATGCACAAATCACTTGGATGATTTTCCTCTGACATGGTAAATCCCAGCTTCCTCAAGC
Organism: Theropithecus gelada; assembly: GCF_003255815.1. Taxonomy (NCBI): domain Eukaryota; kingdom Metazoa; phylum Chordata; class Mammalia; order Primates; family Cercopithecidae; genus Theropithecus; species Theropithecus gelada. The sequence continues at coordinate 67,204,931 of NC_037686.1, forward strand.
TTTTTCGTGTCATTCCATTGCATCAGCATAATACTCTTTAGGAGACCGTCTTTTTTAAGCAATAAAATGTAAAGTGCAGGAACTATGAGTTTTGGTCTTTACTTGTGCAATCTAAAAAGCTAGTGGTCTGAGGGGTGCAGGGCCAGGCCCCAGAAAGGGCACAGCTTCAGTGAAATAGCTCCTCAGTTTCCCCTGTTTTTTAAAGAGGAGGTGGCACCTAACATAAAATAATGCATTACTTGGCCAGGGTTGCAGTGGCTCACACCTGTAATCTCAGCACTTTGGGAGGCCAAGGCAGGTGGATCACCTGAGGTCAGAAGTTCAAGACCAGCCTGGACAATGTGGTGAAACCCCATCTCTACTAAGAACACAAAAATTAGCTGGGCATGGTAGCACGCACACACCTGTAGCCCCAGCTACTCAGGGGGTAGCACGCACACACCTGTAGCCCCAGCTACTCAGGGGGCTGAGGCAGGAGGATTGCTTGAACCCCGGAGGCAGAGGTTTCTGCAAGCTGAGAGTACAGCACTGCACTCTAGCCTGGGCAACAGAGTGAGACTCTGACTCCAAAGAGAGAGAGAGAGAGAGAGAGAAAAGAAAGAAAGAAAAAGAAAAAGAAAGCAAGCAAGCAAGCAAGCAAGCAAGCAAGCATTACTTTACTCATTGTGGAATCTCAGGTATCTGCAGGAGTACGGGGGGGGCAGGAAGAGAAATCCTGCTCCTCAGTCTCTCAGCTCAGACAGTGGAAGCTGCCTGGGAGATCGCAAGACACCTATGGCCTCCTCGGTGTACTCTGGGACCACGGTTCTCAAAGCCTAGTGTGCACCAGAATCACCTGTAAGTTAGGGTGGGGCCCGCGTTTCTTACAAGTTCCTGGGGGTGGCTCCTGAGGCTGGTCTAGGGACCAGGGCCACTGGTACCTAACAAGGAGCATCCAGGCCACGCTTCTCTGACTCACTGTGCTGCCAGACACTGGATTTGAACTAAGATGTGTGCTGCGATTCCCCCCAGCACCACCCATATTTCCTGTTTACTGTCTGCCGTAACAGAATACCGTAGACTGACATCCAGGCGCAGTGGATCACGCCAGCACTTTGGGAGGCCGAGGCAGGCAGATCCTGAGGTCAGGAGTTTGAGACCAGCCTGGCCAACATGGCGAAACCCCGTCTCTACTAAAAATACAAAAATTAACTAGGTGTGATGGAGGTGCCTGTAATCCCAGCTACGCAGGAGCCTGAGGCAGGAGAATCGCCTGAACCTGGGAGGCAGAGGATGCAGTGAGCCGAGATCATGCCACTGCACTCCAGGCTTGGTGACAGAGGAAGACTTCGTTTATTAAAAAAAAAAAAAAAAAAGAAGCATACCATAGACTGCGGGGCTTAGACAACAGGCATTTATTTTTCACAGTCTAGAGGCTGGAGGTCTGGGATCGGGGTGTCCACGTGGCCAGGCTCTAGGGAGGATGCCTCTCCAGGGTACAGACTGCTGCCTTCCAGCCACATCCTCACATGGCTGGAGGAGGCTTAGAGGGCTCTCTGGCGGCCTCTTTTGAGTGTTTGTTTTGAGACAGAGTCTCACTCTGTCATCCATGCTGGAGGCAGTGGTATGGCCATGGCTCACTGTAGCTCAGCCTCCTAGACTCAAGCACTCTTCCTGCCCCAGGCTCCTGGGTAGTTGGGACTACAGGCACACACTACCACATTTGCCAATTTTTTTTATTTTTTATTTTTTGCAGAGAGGGGATTTTGTAATGTTGCTCAGGCTGGTCTCAAAGTCCTGGGCTCAAGCAATTGCCCATCTCAGCGTCTCAAAGTGCTGGGATTACACAGCACCTGGCCTGGGGGCCTCCTGTATGAGGCCGCTGATCCCATTCATGAGAGCTCCATCCTCTCCACAACCTCCCGTAGGCCCCACCTCCTAACACTACCACACTGGGGATGAGATTTTGACGTGAATTTTGGGGTGGGCACAAACATTCAGTCCATAATAACCATGTTTAAAGTGACTGAGCTAAATCACTTATGGGAAAAACAACAATTTTTAATGTGGAAAAAAAAATCAACCGTTTTGGTGTTGCTTTAAAGGGAAATGCCTAGGCTTTGAAAGCCTCACCTTTGAAACAGAATAGCACTGATGCATTCCTGTTGAGAATATTGAGCTACCCAGAATGTGTACTTCATTCTGCTTCCTAATCTTAAGACTCAGATTTTCTACAACCTCTGAGCTTATCTTGTTTTACCAGCCACAGAGTATACATAAGGGTTGCTATGTTTTAAGGCAAGAGCAGAGGAATATTAAAGAACCAGTCCAAAAGCAGAAAAAGCCAACAGACGTAGAGATAAAGTTCTAGCACATTTCCGTGCTTAAGATGAACGGGTTCCAAACTGCGCCATTTGCCACTTAACGACCTCCTTTCCCTCCACCCACAGCTGCATTTGGGGAATGGAGCCAGAAGAAACATTTTCCCATGCTTAGTGGTTCTCCTCTTCCTTTTCCTCTGGTAAGTTCTGGAAGGATTCTCATGCAATCAAAGAGCATGAAAAATGACTTGCAAGAGGAAAATAGACAAGTCAAAATAAAAACAAACAAAAAAAATGCGAAGGGCATGCATGGGTTCTCCAAAACAGCGTGACTGTCATTCTGTGTGGGGAAATCAATGGTCAAGTCAAAGATCTTCAATTGGTCTGTTAGCTACAAAGTTGAAAGCAAATGTGTATCCAGCCTTCCCGTGTTTCCGTGGGCTTTGTTCCGTGCTTTCACTGGCTTTATCTCAAGCCTATTGGACAATTATTTTTGGCTCATTCAGTGAATGGCTTTCGGTCACTTTCTTCTGTTTTGAATGCTTAATGTAGGGCTCATCCTCATGTACTATAGTATTCAGAATATTGTTGGAATTACTATTCTGATCAGAATTATTATTCTGATCAGACTCTGTCGATTAAAAATTGACCAGCCATTAGATGGAGTGTGATGTGGGATGGGGGCTGGGGCATTCTAGAGGGGTCAGCACAGGCCTTGCTTTGGGGGTCTCGCAGCACCAGGAGGTGTAATAGACAGAGTCATGATCCCCGCAGGGAGGCTGCACATCCTGATTCCTGGAAACCATGACTATGTTGCCTTACACAGCATCGGGTACAGGTAAGTAAAGAGTCCTGATGTGGGGACAGTATTTTGAAATATTTGGGTGGGTCCAATGTCCTCCAAAGGGTCCTTTTAAGGAAAGAGGGAGATGGGAAAGCCAGAGAAGGAGGCAAGACAACAGAAGCAGAGGTCCGAGGCAGGGAGGTGTGGAGGCGGTGTGCTTCCGGCACTGACGGTGGGGTGGGGGGGCCGTGGGTGACGGAGGGCAAGCAACCCCCGGGAGCTGGAGAATGCAAGGACACAAATGCCCCCTTGCAGCCTGTTGAAGGAACGCAATTCTGCCATCACCTTGGTTTCAGCCCAGAAGACCCACTTTAGACTCCTCCAGAACCATAAGGGCATAACCTGCATTGTTTTAAGTCATTACGTTTGTGGTAGTTTGCAACAGCAGCCATAAGAAACCATATAGAGGAAGAGGGATGTAGAGAGGATGTGGAACGAGCCTGAGTGCACTTGCCCCAGGCCCAGGTGCAGCAACCTATCCCCGGCCACCTGTCCCCAGCTACCAGCAGGGGCCTGTGACGTTGGTTTCCAAGTGCAGCGCAGGCAGCCTCGGCCAGGGTTCTCCTCACCCCCGCTGCTTACCACCAATCTTTAAAGACTCTGGACACATTAAATATTGTGTAAATTCTAGGACAGTATTTTTCAGATGTGGGATCTGAGAAGCAGCTCCTCAGTAGGGAACCCACTTAGACTTCTTCACCGAGGTGAGCAGATAGGCCACACACAGCACCCATGAACAGGAAACTGGGCTAGGGACAAAAAGATTCATTAACAAGAGATACTTTCCAATAATATTCTGAATACTGTAGTACATGAGGATGAGCCCTACTTTAAGCATTCAAAACAGAAGAAAGTGACTGAAAGCCATTCACTGAATGAGCCAAAAATAATTGTCCAATAGGCTTGAGATAAAGCCAGTGAAAGCACGGAGCAAAGCCCACAGAAACATGGGAAGACCAGATGCACGTTTGCTTTCAACTTTGTAGCTAACAGACCAATTGAAGTTGGCCCTCCCTGTCCTGCACCCGACACTTGGAAATAAACCAAAAAGGAGGTAAAATCTAGTCCCCCAAGGTCAGAGGAGTAGAGACTCCCAGTGGCTCAGAGCATAACCGTCGTTCAGCCAGATTCTTTACTCGGCAAAGAGATACAAGACTTGATTTACTTTGGGGTTTGTGATGGGGACTGTGGCCACAGGAAAGAGGACCAGGGATTGTTGAGTTGAACTCTACACATCATTTACCCAACAAGCTCTGAGCACCAGTGCACCAGGTGCTAATGAGATACAAAGGTCCAAGAAGCAGTTCTGGGCCCTCCAGGACCCCACCATATGGAGTAGAGGGGAAGGAAGCGAAGCGCCCAGTAAGGTGTAAGTCATTACTTATAACAGAAAGTGTGGCAGAATAACTTGAGACCCTGTGGGACATACTTGGTGAGCAACTGGTGGTCTTGTCTTGCTCGGCAGACTGCTTGGCTCGAGTGTGCAAGTTAACAAAGCTTTGAGGATATCCTGGGGAGAAAGCGGTTGCTTCTGCTTAAGAGGAGATTTGGAGGGTCAGAGAGGGAAATCATAGGAATTAAACAGCTGCCCTAGGGAAAAGTATCTTGGAGAAAGAATAGAAACATTTTAAAGGGATTTTAGAAATCCATGTGGTTTGCAATATAATATCCTTCTCCATCTTTTCAGACATATTCATAAAATTGACATTAGTTTTCCATGCTTCTGGAGTTTGTGGAGGGAGTTTTGAGTTGCAAGGACATGCTAGGTCTATCAGTTAAGATTCTGCTTAGGCTATGTAGAACAGAACTATCCAAAATAATAGTAGCTTAAATGACATGTGTATTCCTCTCTCATGTAAAGGCAGTCCAGAGCTGATATGGCAGGTCCATGATAAGATCCAGGCTCCTTCAAGCTTTCTGCTTCACCATCTAAGCAGTGGCTTCCATACTTAAGGAAACCTCTTCATCTATCATAGCTGCTGGAGCTCCAGTCATCACATCTGCCTTCCAAGCAGCTAGAAAGAAGGGGGAAGGGTGGCTGGGCATGGTGGGTCATACCTGTAATCCCAGCACTTTGGGAGGCCGAGGTGGGCAGATCACCTGAGGTCAGGAGTTTGAGACCAGCCTGACCAACATGGAGAAACCCCGCCTCTACTAAAAATACAAAATTAGCCGGGTGTGGTGGTGCATGCCTGTAATCCCAGCTACTTGGGAGGCTGGGTGAGGAGAATCACTTGAAACCGGCAGGTGGAGGTAGCGGTGAGCCGAGATCGCACCATTGCACTCCAGCCTAAGCATTAAGAGTGAAACTCTGTCTCAAAAACAAAACAAACAAGAAAGAAAGAAGGAAAGAAGGAAAGAAAAAAGAAAGAAAGAAAGAAAGAAAGAAAGAAAGAAAGAAAGAAAGAAAGAAAGAAAGAAAGGAAGGAAGGAAGGAAGGAAGGAAGGAAGGAAGGAAGGAAGGAAGGAGAGGAGAGGAGAGGAGAGGAGAGGAGAGGAGAGGAGAGGAGAGGAGAGGAGAGGAGAGGAGAGGAGAGGAGAGGAGAGGAGAGGAGAGGAGAGGAAGAAAAGAAAAGAAAAGAAAGAGAGAGAGAAAGAAAGAAAGAAGAGAGGGAAGGGCAAAAAGGATATACCGACTCTCTCAATAAACTTGGGCTTCTGATATTAAGGAAGAAGAGAATGACCGCTGAAGGCAACTGAACAGTCTCTGCTTCACTTAGCCCAACCTATAAATGGGAGTGGAGTAAAAGCAAGAGGGGCAGCCCAAAAATCCCCATGTGAGTTACAAATGTGACAAAGCTGCCGTGACGAGATACAAAACGTCTATGAGACCATAAAGGCAGTTGGAGCTGACTCGGATTGCATGGGCTCTGAGAGGCTTCCTAGAGGAAAGTATGCAGTATTCAAACTAAACCTTGAGGCATGTATGAAAGTCATGCCTTTCTTCAGAAGAAACCTGTGCAATAACATTTGTCTGTCCTTAGCTGAGTGATGGAGAAGTACTGGCATCTCTCTTCTCTAATCAGCACATTTTTTTTATTGTAGTAAAATACATGTAACATAAAATTTACCTTTAAATCATTTTAAAGTGTACAATTCCATGGTATTAAGTACATTCGCAGTGTTGTACAATCATTACCACTACCTAGTTCCAGAACTTTCTCATCACCCCAAAAGGAACCTATGAACCAGTCCCTCTCCACTTCCATCTCCTTCCACCCACTGGCAACCATGGATCCACTTTCCCTTGCTCTGGATTTGCCAACTCTGGCTATTACATATAAATGGGATCATAGGACACATGTCCATTTATGCCTGAGCTTCTTCCACTGTGCATTATGTGGTCGAGGTTCATCCTCATTGTGGCCTGTGTCAGTGCCGCACTCATTTTTATGGCTCGATGACACACCATTGTGTGGAGAGATGGCATTGTTTATTCAGCTGCTGATGGGCCTTTGTGTTATTTCCACCTCATGGCTATTGTGAATGATGATACTATGAACATTGGCTTACAAATGTTTGTTTGAACATCTATTTTCAATTCTTTTCAGTATATACCTAAAAGTAGAATTGCTGGGCAGTATGGTAATTCTGCTTTTAACTTTGAGGAAATGCCAAACCATTTTCCACAGCAGCGGCACCATTTTACATTTCTACTAGCAGCATATGAGGATTCTAATTTCTCTACATCCTCACCAATACTTGTTATTTTCTGGTTGTTTATTATTATTACGGTTATCCTAGTGGGTGTGATGTGATATCTCATTATGATTGATTGATTGATTGATTTTTAGACAGTCTTGCTCTGTCACCCAGGCTGCAGTGCAGTAGTGCGATCTCAGCTCACTGCAACCTCCACCTCCCAGGTTCAAGCAATTCTCGTGCCTCAGTCTCCCAAGTAGCTCGGATTACAGGTGTTTGCCATCACACCCAGCTTTTTTTTTTTTTTTTTTTTTTTTGTATTTTTAGTAGATATGGAATCTCACCATGTTGCCCAGGTTGGTCTCGAACTCCTGAACTCAGATGATCCACCCACCTCAGCCTGCTAATGTGCTGGGATGACAGGCATGAGCCACCGCACCCGGCTCTCATGGTTTTGATGTGCATTTCCCTGATGACTAATGATGTCGAGCGTCTTTTGGTGTGCTGTTAGGCATTCATATGCCCAACACTGGCTGCGCCAATGAGGATTGGGTGTAGGACCTCGGTGGCTTATGTAATCAGCAATTTTTAAAAGTTGTTATTTCATTTTCAGAGGTCAACTAGAGGAATACGAATTTAATCTATACCACTTGTATTCTTTTTCTGCTTTTTTCTAAAAAATATGAAGTTTTCCTCTCATTCGGAGAACTTTTTCTCATATCAAATCAAATCCATATCTGTCATCACCATGGAGGAAAGGTAAGAAAATGACTTCCATTGAGAAACAAGTTTGCAACAACCCTGGACTTTTTTTACTTGACTAAACATTTTGTCTCTTTTTCCAGGTAAGGAATGGCAAGGTTTTCTTCCCCCTGCATGTCTGGCAACCTATTTCTGTGTGGTACCTTCGTCCCCAAGAATAAGCCATCAGAAGACCTGCATAGCTAAAATCAGCATTCATGGTGTGGGTCACTTCTCATTCTAAAAACGCCAGTGTTGTTTTCTGTCCTGCTGCCTCACACCAGGCACATTCTCCATTTCTCAAGGCAGGTAATAAATACACAATTATGGCTTAAATGTAATTGAACAAATCAAGAAAATGAATATACTGCCTAGGTTTACAACTCAAAGACATCTATTCATGCTGGAAGAGGAGGGAAAAAAATGAAAAACAACAACACGAAGATTACAGGCATGTGCCTAAATCGAATTTAACAACCCCTCCCTCATCACCACCTACTTGGGAGTGGTATAAATAAGGCATTCTCTTTTGCTGTCTAGGACTGCTTGATTTTTCTTTGAACCACAGAGATGAAATATCAATAATGAGACAGTTCTTGCACCATGCAGACCAAGAACTTTCTCATTTGGAATCAAATATCATCCGGCAACTCTCTCTTAGAACCCAGTGCCTTCCACGTGAAGCCCAAACCAGATGATGAGACCACATGCAGGTGCTCAGGTGACGCTCCCAGGTGAACTAAACTTTAAGTCATCTCAGGCCAGGGAGCGGCCCTGGGAGGGAAGAAGCCATCTTGAAAGTGGATCCTCCTGCCTCATCTGTTCTAGACTCAGACATAGAAGGAGGGCTTCCCCACTGCAGGCTTTCCAAACTCTGACCTCCAGAATCTGTGAGCATAATAAAAAACAGTTGTTTTTATGTCACTAAGTTTGAGTGATTTTTTTTACAAACCTGTAGCAACTATGACAAACTGACACATTTATAATAGTGTGCCTTCAACTACACAGATGTTGCAGGTCTTTGCACTAACCTAAGAGTCCTTTCTATCCTTTTTTAATTTTTATTTTTAATTTTTCTTTTGAGACAGAGTTTCACTCTTGTTGCCCAGGCTGGGGTGCAATGGCACAATCTCAGCTCACTGCAATCTCCGCCTCCTGCGTTCAAGCGATTCTCCTGCCTTAGCCTCCTGAGTAGCTGGATTACAAGTGCTTGCCACCACGCCTGGCTAATTTTTTGTATGTTTATTACAGACGGGGTTTCACCATGTTGGCCAGGCTGGTCTCCGCCCGCCTCGGCCTCCTAAAATGCTGGGATTACAGGTGTGAGCTACCCAGCTCCTTTCTATCCTTTTTAAAAATTATGTAATTTTCTGCATAAAGGATATCCACATTTTATGTCAAATTTATTGCTACTTTATTTTGTTCTTGTTGTTACTGTTATAAATGGCAACTCTTTCAATTACATTTTCTAACCACTTGTTGCTTCCAACAAAACTGCTACATTTAATACAATTAATTGGTTCTTTTTAATTTGGGGTTTTGTTTTAAATGTATCCATCCTAATTGAAACTTTACTCTTTGACCAATATCTCCCCATGCCCCACTCCTCCTAACCACCACTTCATTCTCTGCTTCCCAGAGTATGGCTTCTTTAGATTCCACATGTAAGCGAGGTCATGCAGGGTTTGTCTTTCTGTGTCTGGCTTATTTCACTTAGTGTAACGTCCTCCAGGTTCATCCAGTGAGTTTTCTGAAAAACAAATTCTTTTTGTTTTCTACTTGGACAATCGTATGACCCAAAAAATAATGACAGTTTTCTTTCTTTCTTCTGGTACTTAAACCTTGATTTCTTTTTCTTACATTGCTGCATGGGCTAGGACTTTCACGTAGGGTGGTGAGGATTTCTTCCCACTGTGACATCTTGTTTTCTATTTGCTTTGCTTTGTATTTGGCTCCTTTCGCCATCATTTCCTGTTTTAAAAATTGAATTTATCAAGGTTTCTTTAGTTTTCCTCTTTCTTTCCTTGTTAGAAAGTTACAGTTTTGTTTTCTATTTTAACACACGTTCCTACTTTTAAAACCTCTAAATGTGAACCCCCTACTTCCTTGCCCCTATGGGTAGGCTCAACATTCCAGAATATTCTGTCCAGATCGCTCTGGATCAAACTGCTCTGAATGAAAAGATATCAGGAATAGCAGCCTTTTCCACTTTAGGGGTTCTGGTTTCTGGGGTTTCTTCCCAAGCTGTCGTGCTTAAAAAAAAAAGGCTTAAGACAATTTGGCATATATTAATTCTTGTGTGTGATTTGTTATTCAACACTGATTCCACTCAGGATTATTGATAAGGTGTATGTCACAGCTGTTTCTCTCTTTCCTACTCAATGGTCACAACACCTGCCTACAGCTGGGTGGCAGGTATGGGCCCCTGGTGAGTCGCCGCCAGATTCCCAGCTTCAAATGGCATCTGGCAAGCAGCCCGCAACCCGTCTCCCAATTTTCCACTACAATACTGGGGAGTATGAGCACTCTTATTGCCAGTCTCCTTAACTAAACTAAATAAACACAACTCACATTTCCCTAAAATGGCATCCAAGTGGTCAGAACCATTTGGATATTTCTTGGTGAAACAGAAGACATACAAGCCATGAAAAGGATGGAATTTTAATTTTGATAATGAGTGACAGTTTGGCTTCTCTCCCAAAGTGGTCTAGTTTACTTGGATTTCCTAACTTAGCTCCTTTAGATTTTCCTAGCTAAGCTAAAAGTTTTTCCCTCCCTTTGGAGAATAGGTCTCCCTTCAATACTCTGGAATTCATTTCCTCTCACTCAAAATTAAAGCTAGTGAAAATTTCTATTATTTTCTGGAAAAAAACAAAAAACAAAAACTACCCCCTCAGAATGTCTTCACTCGGAATTCCCTCCTACTTTCCACATCATTTTTTGATTATCTTAGTTCCATTCTTGTTTCCCTAAATTAGTCATCTTTAAGAGCTAAAACTTCTCTAGGTTTCCTACCATATGCTACGCACTTCTTTTTTTCTTGTGTGCCTGTCTCACTCACTGTGTGCCCAGAAACCAATCCTCGTCTTCGATACACCTGTTGGTCATTGTTTCACAGAGGGCGTGACCTGGCAAACATCTTAGACTGCAAATGTCTTGATTTCACCCTCATTCTTGAAGGATAAGCTAGCTGAATATACAATTCGAGGATGAGAGCTATTTTCTCTCATTAAAAAAAAAAAAATGTTATTTGCTGGTGTTTAATATAGGTTGAGCATCTTTAAGCCAATGATCTGAAATGCTCCAAAACCTGAAACATATGAGTGCTGACATGACACTCAAAGACACCCTCACTGGAGGATTTCGGATTTTCTTTTTTTTTCTTTTCGAAACGGAGTCTCACTCTGTCGCCCAGGCTGGAGTGCAGTGGCGCGATCTCGGCTCACTGCAAGCTCCGCCTCCCGGGTTCACACCATTCTCCTGCCTCAGCCTCCCGAGTAGCTGGGACTACAGGCGCCGCCACCAGGGGTGCTCAGTGCGTAAGCATAATGCAAATATTCCAAATCCAAAAAAAAAGTCAAGATCTGAAACCGCTCTGGTGCCAAGCATTGTGGATAAGGGATGCTCAGCCTGTATTGCCAATAAGAAATCTAGTATTACTCTAATTGTCATTCCGTGGTAAGAGATGTGCTAATTTTCTCTGAAGTTTATCTTTGATATTTCATAGATATGATGAGTCTAAGTGTGAGGCTGCTTCTGTTTTTCCTGATTCAGACATCACGTGCTTTTCAATATGAAGACTTAAGTCTTTCTTAAATTCTAAAACATGGCCGGGCATGGTGTCTCAGGCCTATAATCCCAGCGCTTTGAGAGGCCGAGGCAGGTGGATCACCTAAGGCCAGGAGTTCCAGACCAGCCTGGCCAACATGGCGAAACCCCGTCTCTGCTAAAAAAAAAAAAAAAAAAAAAAAAAAAAAAAAAAAAAAAAAAATTAGCTGGGCGTGGTGGTGAGGGCCTGAAATTCCAACTACTTGTGAGGCTGAGGCAGGAGAATTGCTTGAACTAGGGAGGCGGAGGTTGCAGTGAGCTGAGATTGCACCACACTGCACTCCAGCCTGGGCGACGGAGCAAGACTCTGTCTCAAAAAATGAAAGAAAAAAATCTAAAAAATATTAGCTTTTATTTTTCCAAATACTTTGTCTTCTCCATTCTCTGCATGCCTTCCCTCTGAAAGAAGCTGTGTGGGTTCAATTATGTCTAAGCCAGTTTACATTTCCTCTGGGCATGTGTTGGAAGTTCTCCTTTCGTGTCCCACGCTGTTCTGTGTCCCTCCTGCGGTTCCCTCTGCCACGTCCCGTCCCATGTTCCTGGTGGCTTCTGCAGACCTGCCTTCCCCCTTGCACATGCTCTCAGTCGTGGCTGGTTTACTGCGTGGTACATTGGTTGAGTTTTCATTATCACAACCACATTTCTTCTTAATAGAATTCCTACTTGTTCCTTTTTACATTTTGCCTGTGCTTTTTTCATCCCCTCTCCTAAGACTTCAAGCACAGTTTTGTTGACTTCTCTTCCAGATTCTTCCAGAGTGTGCTTTATTCTCATCGCTACATCCAGCCACTGGCACAGGGCAGTTTGTTCCCCCACGTGATGTGTAATACTTGGCTTCAGTGTGAGCTAGTTCCATATGTAGACGTGCACCTGCCCTGGGGCGTGGGACATCAGCAGGGCTCCCAGGTTTCCTCATCTCTGGGCCAGTTTCCCATGTTCTTTTTCCCAGCTCATAGGCAGTGTGAATTCAGAGCCCACACCTTCAACTGGCCCAGAATTCCGCCAACGCTTTTTCCACGCCTGGCCTAGAGTGCAGGGGATGCCTCTGAGCTGTGTCCGTGGTCAGATGGACAGATTTTTCTAACTCCCAGATCACAGTTGGGGCAATCCTCCTGGCTCCCTCATGAATGACAAATCCCAGCTCTGTGTGGAGTGTGGGGCATGAGGCAGGGGACAGGGGACAGCTGTGGGCTCAACCTCTTCCTCCAGGCAGGTGGAGGCAGAGCTCTGAGCACTTTACAGTCCACTGAGTTCCCATCTTGGTTCTCAGCTGTGGCTTGGAGTTGCCCTCATTCTGGCGCTAGGGAATTTCAAGCGTGGATCTGAATTTCCAAATGTTTTGTTATTTTATGGAGCATATTTATGTGTTTGTAGCAGGGCCACTCTGTGACGGGTTGATCTCCCTATCAGCTCCACCACCACGGGGGTTATGGGGGCAGAACTGGAATTCTCAGTTCATAATATAACCAAGTTGAGCTCGAAAGAAAAACCCAAGGACGTTACGTCCTGGTGCTAGCAGTGGGCGCTTCGAGTCTGAGAACTGTTGCGTTTCCCTGGACTGTGGAAGGGGTCATCTCTGCCTCTCCTTCCATTTTTAGGATCGAACCTTGTGCCTGGCCCCGCCTGGGTGCCCGTGCAGCAGACAGCTGCCCCTCACTCATGCTTTGCAGATGTCGTCTCTAATTCTCATAACTTTTTGAAGTAGATATGTTTTTTGTTCCTTTTAAAAATTTACTATTTTGTGCTAAAATACATTTGAAATAAAATGTACCATTGTAACCATTTTTAAGTGTACATTTCAGGATGGAATACATTTGTGCCGTTGTGCAACCTTCACCACCGCCCATCTCCAGAGCTCTCTCCATCCTGCAAAACTGAAACTCAGCCCCGGGTGCCCATCCCCCTCCCTGCCCCTGGCATCCACACTCTACTTTCTGTCTATGATCTTCACTGGAAGTAGGTGTGTACTTTGTCCACATTTTAAAGTGCAGAGCCTGGGACGCAGTGAGATGAAGTCACTTGCTTGTGGTCACTCGATAGAAGGTGGCAAAGCCGGGCATCCCACCTGAAGTCTGTGTCCACAGCCCCTGCTTTGGTGGCTACTACACTGTGAGTTCTTTCAACTGAGTGCAGAGGAGGAAAGGGGATTACGCTGCACAACCTCAGTGGTGAGATGAGATGAATGGGTGGAAACTAAACGTAAGGAATGTAAGGAATGGGTGAGCCTCCGGGAAGGGTGGCAAGTTCCCAGACATTTGAAGAATCGAGGTCCTGAAGGGATGAGCCAGCAGGGACAAGGCAGAGGGGACCCTGCCACAGCTGAGCGATGGCCTAGATGCTCGCTCTGGGTGCTGTCCATTCTGGGACTCTAGTGAAACTGTTTTTCTGTCTATTCAGAGTCTGCCATTCATTGGACTATAATGCCCCATTTCATCTAATTGATGACCCAAATAGCTTCAAGTAGCTCTCTGCGGGTGGCCAGCCGCTGTGGAGGGTGTCCAGTTACAGGAGCTAAGCACACTGGATGCCTTTTCTCTTCCACAGTGGGCACTGTACGGTGGGTCCCCCCTCGTCAGGATTAATGAGAGCTTCGGTTGCAGGGCCCCCGCCTGTTGCCACGTGACAGTCTCACAAGCTCACCCCGGGGGAGAGGGGAGAAGCCTGTCAGGCCACTGAAGTGGGCAGTAGAACCCAGGAGAGGAAGAAAGAAAGGAGAGAGGGGGAGGGGGAGCAGAGACAGAGCCATTGAAAATGTTTTCCAACAATGGACTTGGATTAGCTTCCCCTGCCCCTGTGGCAGGGAGCTCGCTGTGCCTGTGTGGCTGCAGTACTGATGAAGAATTCATCTCTGTCCAAGGAGAGTGAAGTGGGTTCCATGAGGTGAGACCTGCTGGCACTCAGGGTACATGGGGCCAGGCCCTGTGTCCAAGTGTCACCTGCTTACTGAGGAGTTGTGTTGCCAGGTGCAGTGGCAGTTTCTCTCAGTCGCGTTCAGACCTGAGTTACCGGGTTCTGTGTGAGGAGGGAGCCCATCCCTGAGCCTGTGGGACAGGTCTCAGTGGGTCAGTTGGAGCGGGTGGTCTGTGCCCCTCCTCGCCCCATGTGTCCTGGCTTGCTCTCACCTTGGCTTCCCGGCCTTTCCAGGGCCCAGGTCTCATCCTCACCCTAAGGCAGGCCTCTCCACCTGAGGGGCCTTCACACTGAGATGCCTGCTGGCCTTCCCAGGACACTCATCTCAGTGGCTCTAAGCTGTTCACCTTCACCCTGGATGCCTAGGAGGGCAGCGGATGAAGAACAAAGAGCAACAACTCCCTGCTACCAGCACCAGGAAGGCCTCTGCTGACTCCCTCAAGTCCTCTTTTGCAGATATCTACAAAAAGCCTTGAAAGAAAAAAGAACTGGAATTATGAACAAATCTCTGCTGTGGTGGCTGCTTTCACTCTAGTCCCATCGCCCCTGAGGACAGTTGGAAAGGACCTGTTTTTCTTCTGTAGCCCTGGGGGATGCCTGCCCTGACAGCCCTGGTCCGCAGCTCCCAGCTGGGATAGCTGGAAGCAGTGTGGCTCCAGGCCATCCTCTCTCTGCACAGGCATGGGTTTTCAAACACAACCCTGGTGCCGTGCATGCAAAGGGAAGGCGATCTGCCATCCTGTGGCTTTTGTCTTAGGAAGGTACCCCCCACTGAAGTGAGCACAAGGATTCAAGGATTAACAGTGGGAAGAGGATATGAAGCCCCAATAGGGCGGCTTCATCCCAGAGAGCATCTTCAGCTTTGGAGAATGCTCTTGAGGCTGTCTACAGCTATTTACATCCTGAACCCTCTCCTTCTGCCCATTTATTATTATCATTATTATTATTATTATTATTATATATTTTTTGAGACAGAGTCTTGCCATATTGCCCAGGCTGGAGTGCAGTGGCTCAATCTCTGCTCACTGCCACCTCCACCTCCCAATTTCAAGAGATTCTCCTGCCTCAGCCTTCTGAGTAGCTGGGATTGCTGGTGCACGCCACCATGCCTGGGTAATTTTTGAATTTTTTTGTAGAGATGGGGTTTCACCATATTGGCCAGGCTGGTTTCAAACTCCTGACCTCAGGCGATTCACCCGCCTTTGCCTCCCAAAGTGCTAGGATTACAGGTGTGAGCCCCCGCGCCAACCTCCTTCAGCTCATTTAGCCTAAGCTCTCAGCATTCCAATCAGCTCTCCTGTGTCACACGGATCAAAGTGCTGGCACAGACTAGAAGGAACGAGAACAAAGTGAACACGCATGGTTCGAAAGACAGGAGCAGCACAGCATAACTGATGTCAGCACTGTTTGGCTTGGGGGGAAGTGAAAACAAGAGCCAAAGCATCTTCATCTTCTGTTTTATAACCAAGGGGGTGCACCTGATCTGGGGCAGGTCATAGTCTTGAAAGAAATTATTTCTGGGTCACGGATTTTCCTAAAGAACGGCCCAGGTCACCCCAGTTATAGCAGGAGCTCAGGAACAGTGTCTCCTTGCCTTTGTCACTCAGAGCTAGGAGGCACCTGGACTCAGTGGGTGTTCACAGAGGCAGTGGCCTCAGCACAGTGCGGTGGGGGCCTCGGTGCTCCGCAGACACTGAGAGGCAGAGAGGCCGCAGCACAGGCCTCTTGGACTCTGTGTGTTGTTTGATGCAAGTCCACCTTAGAAACGCCAGAAAGAGAAGACGGGAGAGACGGGGAGGGAGGGTGCAGAGATGGAGCCTTTGAAAGTGTTTCAAAGACAGAGCCTCATGGATGCCAGAGCAGGATGGAGATGGAAATTCATGGAAGTTAAATTTATGGAAGCTCCTGGCAGGCTGTTGAGGGGTGTTTGGGGGAAGCAGCCTCTGTAAATGCTGGTTTTAAGTATTGCTTGTGCCATCCAGAGCACGGTGGGCGGTGGAGGCCCATCATTCTGGGACCTGGTCGGGCAGAGCATCAGTGCATCACAGACTTTTCCCCTCCAAGGTACAATTTTCTTTCTTTTAAGTATAGACAACATTCAGAAACCCCCACAAAGCACTCATAGGCAAAGTCCTGTGTCTTCGTGGGACACACTCATTTGTAATACACGGGGCCACACTGAAGCTCTGCAGACTGGGCTACACCCCGGCTATGGGTGAAAATTCCTTTCCAATGATGCAAATTGTTACACTTAAGTCCTCAAATATTCTTCTCTATAGGGTCCTAGAGACCCTTGCCGTGTTTTTCTTCTGTCACCCTCGCAGCCTCGCCTGCTCTCTTCCCCTGATTCTAGTCATTTGTCTTGGCGGGAGTCACGCCTCACACCAGGGCCCTCTCTGCTGTTGTCTTTGGTGTCTGGCCACAGGGCTGCTTTCTAGATGCCGCAGCCCCTGTGCTGAGCCAGAGGGCGGACGGTTTCCCACCAAGTCCTGTTCACACTGCAAGAATCTCCCAGAATATCTCAGCCTTGGAGCCATGGCAACCCTTCTCATGTGATGGCTCCCTTCAAGTGATTCCCCAGGGCAGACCCGAGCCAGAGCGATAGGCAGAGGGGGCAGCCACGGGCGGGTCCCCGGCGTCCAGCACCCCCGTGTCAGAGCCAGATCTCGGCTGGGTGCATTTCCTCCCTGCCTCGCTCTCCCACAATGGCTGCAGTACTTAGTTTGGGTTGAATTAATAATTCTAATGTAATCGTGTCATGTAAAGAAAATAACTGTCCACGTAGCCATGGAAGTAAGTTTATAGCGGTCATCCCTAAATAGGAAAGTCGAGCCCTGCGAGTGTTCACAGCATTTTTCTGAGCTGCAATCATCAAAGCATCAACCTCTATCAATCACAGGGTGCTCTAGTTAGACAAACACCATCACACAATCACTCCATAAACACCTGTTTAAGCACCAACTCTATGCCAGGCACTGTGTGTGGTGCTAAGGATTCAGGAACAAATAAGGCCCAGTCTTAGGCACTGAGTGCACTGTGCCCAGTGCTTCTAAGAGTTGACCACATCTGACCCACAAACAGGGAAACCAAGGCACGCAGGCACTAGGTGGTGACGATGTGGCGTGAACCACCTGTGCCCTTCAGCACTATGCATTGTTGCCTCCGACCCTTCTGAAGTTTGAGGGCATTTGATCCTACTTAATAAAGTAAAACCCAACAAAATACAGAGCTCAGAAGGAGCTCTGAAATGCAGGAGTCTGTGTTTCTGCAAACTACAGAGCTCAGAAACACAGGAGTCTGCCTTTCTGCCAAGGCGAACCACTGACCACCAGCAGGCCATGTGTCTTGTATGCTGTCAGCCTCTGAGGCTGGCTCTTCCCCAGGTCTCCCCATTTGAAGTGCCATGGCACAGACCCCACGCCAGCAGTGAGTCTCCTACATTCAAGGGCAGAGGCCGGCAGGGCCAAGCCTGTGCTGAGGGAGGAGAGCCTGGCTCCCAGGACATGGGCTGCACGTGTCATTGTCCTGGTGTTTTCCTCTCTGACCCCAATGGAAGAGGGTGGCTTGAGATCCTGCTATGGTCTCCAAGGCCTGCACGGGGACACCCTCCCTAGGGCTCTCCTCTTGGCCACCTGCCACAGGTCACAGGGCTCATTCTCCCATTGGAAGGCTCGCAAAGAAAGAACGTGTTCCCACACACCCAGAGGAGGGGACACCCACTCCTTCCCAAGCCCTTTCCCAGTATGAGCAGCTCAAAAGAGTGTTTCATTTTAAATGACTTCATTTGGTGGCAAATACAAAAGCATCGTAATTTACTCATGCTTTAAGGAAAATAATGTCTCTTTTTAAAAAATACCATTATTTAAGTTCAGGCACTTCCTATTTGGAATCTTGAGGTACGTTTAAAAAAATACCCCCTTCCTTTTGACCTTCCTTAAAGACCTTGTCGAAAGCTCTGGGTGATTTGTAATCTGCTAGTCTCCATGTTAATATTTGCAGCTGTGAAGCTTAGAAATGCTCTCAGGCTAGTGACATCTTGCTTTGCAGGAGAAGAAAGTTTCTCAGAACAGTGTGGCTTTAGGTTACAAGGATAAAATAAACAAAGTGGAAATTAAGGGTTTCCTTTTGGGAACTTGATGCCTTGGTATGGGCACAATCTTTGTGTACAGGTTACAGCAACGGTGTTAATCACTAACATGTGTCTAAAAGTCTCTTTCCCAAAGCATTCACCTTCGGACACAGAGGTGGCAGGGCAGGTGTGGAATCCTTACCCTTTCCCCTAAAAGCCTCCCGCAGGAGCAGGTGGTGCTTGCCTGGCCCTTCCTGCCCTTTCCCCGCAACACACAGGCAGCCTCGCTCTGCTTCTCGGACCCCAGGGTTCACTCACCTCTGGCAGACACAGGGACCGCATCCTTCACTCTCCTCGCTCTGCAGTTCTCTCTCTTCAAACAAAAATGACCCTTCACTCCCCCAAAGCTGATTTTTGTTACATTTAGGAGGTCAAGTAACTTGTCAAGTGTCTGCATGGTTCATTCATCCAGACAAAGGTGAGTGATCGGCTGATCATGAACCCCCAAAGATGCCCACATCTTCATCCTGGAACCTGTGAATAGCGCCTTCTATAGCAAAAGGAACTTCGCAGATGCGAGTAAGGATTCTGAGATCATCCAGGTGGGCCCTAAAAGTCATCACAAGTGTCTTTGCAGGAGGGAGGAGGTGTGACCACGAAGGCAGAGCTTGGAGTGAGGTGCCCACAAGCCCAGGAACAGGGGCAGCCACCAGGCACTGGAAGAGGCAAGAAAGAAATTACCCCTGGAGCCTGCAGAATGAACCAGCCCTCTGACACCTCGACCTCGTGAACCTGAGTTTGGGCTCTGGCCTGCAGAACTGCAAGGGAATAAATTGTTGTTGCTTTAAGCTGGTAAATTTGTGGTCATTTGTTACAGCCATAGAGAATGAATCCAGGTGTATTATATAACAATTGACTCTCCCTGAAATGCAACGTTTGCTTTTGTAGAGGGGAGTCCTTGGTATTGGAAATTGATATGCACTTTGTGGAGTATTCGGCAGAGTGAAGGGCAGATTTGCGAAAGGGGCATTTTTCACCCACTTCCAGCTGGTCCTGCCACAGTTTACTAGTGTAACATTGGCCCCCTGGCCATGAAGAACTATACCAAAAGTACATTAGTATTAGCTGGTTGGATTAGCACTAGCTAGTTTGCAGAATGTCCTAGTTGATTATTTTTCCCTGACAAAATTTGGCAAACCAAACTGGCTGATCCTCAGAATGGCAGGGGAAGATTTAAAAAAAAAAAAAAAAAAAAAAGAATGCTGACTCTGGAGTCATCCCTAGAGATACTGATTAAGGAGGTTTGAGGTGGAGCCTGCATATTTGCATTTTAAAACGTTTCTATGGGAGTTCTCATGGTTTGCCAGCTTGGGGAAGCAGAGTTTCCCCAGTAGTTTAAGAAACCCAGTGCCCCAGTAGTTTAAGAAACTATTTACTTTCTAGCCCTCAGGAAATGTTTATTAAGCAGAGCCTGGCTCCAGGGACTTGACTTCCTCCGGAGACAGAATTTCTTGATCAATTCCAAGAGCCCAGTATAATTGTGGCAAGGAAATCCTTCATCACACTCAACTCAAACTCCTTATTCTGCAGGGTAAGTTGGACACATCCATGCAAAACATTCATTGGGCACCTGTAATGTGCCAGGCACTGGGCATACACAAGTGAACTAAACAGGTAAAAATACCTGCCCTTCCAATCTAAACTTGATCACCCCCTTCTGTCACCCGTGCTTGGCTTCCTGAGTCATCCTCCAGTCCATTCCTGACCCAATCCACTTACTAGCCTCATGGCTCTTCTTTGCATTCACCTCCAAGTTCTCTTTATTCCTAGATGGTCAGGGATCTGTGAGAGTCTCATGCTGATCACAGGTCACTCATTGACACCCACTGGGCACTAAGCTGGGTGGTGGGGACATGGAGGTCCCTTCATGGCCTCAGGGAAGGACATGCACTGATTGTATCCACAATGACAGAGCTATGTGCCAAGGCTAAGGGGCGTGCAGAGAAGGGGACCAGAGGTCGTCTCAGAAGAGAAGGGGAAAAGGAGAAATGGGAGACACCCTGAAGGACGGAGGGGCACCTGTCTGGTGGAGGAGGTGGGGAGAATATTCCAACATGTGGAGAGGCACAGAGGCAACAGAGGAGCGTGAATGTCCTTGTGATCTCAGTCCTTATTATTCAAATGGCCACAGGAATGACCTAAGCGCCTATAAAATCCTCACTCAAAGACCCCCTGGTTTCAGGAGGCCTATTCCTGCCTCTGACAGTCCCCTCCTGCCTCACTGCTCCCAAATCATTCCTGGACTAGCAGAATTCCTTTCCAGACCTCAGGAAAACCCCAGCCTGCCTTCCCTGATCAGTCAACTTTGCCATGCTGACTCTAGGTATCCCCCTTTGGCGAGCAGAGGATGCAGCCCACCTGTGCTGTGTTATTAACATGGACAAGCCCCACCTGTTAGCTGGTAAAACTCCTTCAGGAAGACTTCAGGTTAGAGCTGAAGTCCATGATAACAGCACCCGTTTGTGGCTGTGAAATACTCCGCTGTCCCCTTGTGAATGAGTGGTAAACGCCAATCCTGTGGCATCAGGCATCCACAAAGGCTCTGTGGTTGCTCCTCATCCTCCGCCATGGCATACTCTTGCCCACATAAATGTCTGTCTCCAACACTTTTCATTTACAGTTTTAGTTTTTCTTTCCCAACCAATTTCTTTTTTTAGTCCCAATCAACCTTCTTTTATAGATTTCCATTTGTTTCTTCCAAGGAATTAGAAGGCTTAATGTCAATTTCAATCTCCAAAGCTGGTAGCAATTGAGAAAAGTGCTTTCTTCAGATCAATACATCCTCCTAACTTGACATTGAGCTATTAATAATTGCTTGGTATATGCTTTCACCAGGAAAAACAGAACCAATGGAACCACAATACGTGGATATAAAACGAGCTGGTTTTCCCTGAGACAGATTTTTACGGAAAGGCTTAAGTGCTTAAAAGAGACAGAAAGGTATCCTAGTTCACTCCACTCCTGTTATCCGCTAAGCTCATTACCACATCGCCAGAAGTGAGGTCCATTTGTTAAGATGCGCTTCAGTGACTTGTTCTGCCAACCATCTATCAGCACGTCTCCCTCTCCAAGATTCCACATTGATGACTCCTCTGCCCATTTCAGCAGCTCGCTCAGCATTGTAAGTTATTTACAGCCACTAATTGACTTGTTGGGGTCCCTTATGAGTCGACTGGAGACATCTTAGGTGGGTTCCACTCCAAACGTGAAATCCAGTCACCCTCCAGGGGCTGCCCCCACACCCCTGTGGCTGCCCCTTCCTCCTCCTCCTCCTCTTCTCCAGAATCCACATCCTCTCTTGGGTACCCCAGCAGAGCAGAGGGTGACAGTGGCCTGAGTGCCCTGCCTTCTCAGCCCTAGCCCTTCGTTCTCTATACCACGTGAAGTTGAATAAGATTTTCTCGAAGGGTTTAGAACAACTAAAGGGAAACAAGTGGTTGAATAGGAAGATTTTCAACTGTGTAGTGGAGGATGGCCTCCATAGTCCAAGGGGAATGTGACGGTTAATATTAAATGTCAACTTGATTGGATTGAAGGATGCAAAGTATTGTTCCTGGTTGTGTCTGTGAGGGTGTTGCCAAAGGAGATGAACATTTGAGTCAGTGGACTGGGAGAGGCGGACTCACCCTCAGTCTGGGTGGATGCCATTTAATCCGCTGCCAGCATGGCTAGAATAAAGCAGGCGGAAGAAGGTGGAATAGGCAGACCTGCTGAGTCCTCCGGCCTTCTTCTTTCTCCCGTGCTGGATGCTTCCTGCCCTTGCACATCAGACTCCAAGTTCTTCAGCTTTTGGACTCTTAGACTTACACCAGGGATTTGCCAGGGGCTCTAGAGCCTTCAGCCACAGACCGAAGACTGCACTGTCAGCTTCCCTACTTTTGAGGTTTTAGGACTTGGACTGGCTTCCCTGCTACTCAGCTTGCAGATGGCCTATTGTGGAATTTCACCTTGTAATCATGTGAATCAATTCTCTTGAATAAACTCTCTTTTATATATACATCTATCCTATTAGTTCTGTCCCTCTAGAGGACCCTGACTAATACAGAGAACAACACTAAAACAGGCCAAGACCTGAGCAGGCTTAACCCCTTCTCTTGCCCAAAAGGTTGCCCCAGAGACAATGCGGTTCCCAGAGACAATGCGGTACCTTCCCCTGCTGGGATTTCCCATTTACGATGTGCCCCTTGGTACCCGAAGAACAGTCTGGGCTGGTGTGGGCTCTCACCAGCAGGCACCCACATCTCCTCACCCATGTGTCTCTTTCTTCCACACATCACTCTGGTGCCAACTGGTGAAACACACACACTCCCAAATTCAATGTCATGAGAAGCAACAGGAAGAATATAAACATCCTTCTAAGAATACAATTTGCAAGATCTTGAATGCTGACATAGGAGCTGGCACATTACTCATCTTGGGCAGACTTTATTTTTTGTCACCACAACTCTCTCTGCTATGATTTGAGTGGGTCCCCTAAAGTTCAAGTGTCAGAAACTTAAACCCAATGCAACAGTGTGGAGAGGCAGGGCCTTTAAGCAGTGCTTACGTCATGAAGGAAAAGCCCATTACTGCTGTTATCATGGGAGTGGGTTCCTGGTAAAGGGACATGTTCAGCCCCCCTTCCCTTCTCTCTCAAACACACTCTTTGCATTTCTGTCATGGAATGTGTCAGCAAGAAGGCCCTCGCCAGATACCAGCATCTAGATAGTGGACTTCTCAGCTTCTAGAACTATGAGAAATACATTTCTTTTCAGCATAAATGACCCAGCTGGTGGTATTCTGTTACAGCAGCATGAAAGTGACTAAGGTAGCCCCCAAACCCTTTCAGATTATGTTTCCTTAGGTTTGTTAGAGGTAAAAAAAAAAAAAATGGGATTGTTTCTGAGATATCTGCCTGCTTTTCTAGCCTCACAAAGACCCAGGTACAACTTTAAAAAGACTGCTTACAAAAACCTGGAAAACACAAGCCATCCTCTTCACCTGGGAGAAAAGGGAAAGGAGGGGAGAAATTGAGGATGAAACGTGCTTTTCCTTTCACTTATATATGGCGGGGAGTGGGGGTGCATTTTAAAAGGAAACTTTCATGAAGGGGAGAGGGGTCACAGTGGCGTTCCCCAGTCCCTCATCCTGTCGCCTGCCAGGAACACTGAGTGTTCTACAAGCTTTGCAGCAGAGTGGCTCCACCAGTGCACTTACGAAGACTTGGCACCCCGACTGTGAAAGCTTTCCAATTTTTGTACTAATTTATGTCATTTATACTTTCAGCATCATTGTAGATATTACTTCTAAAAAATGGTACCATCTCACTCAATATTTTCTTTTCAAAATAAGAGAGCGTCTATGGAATCTCTTTTTAAGTAAATACTACCATAAGATAGCTGGACGATAGACAGATAGATACGGATGGATGATGGATGGATGGATGGATAGACTGATAGGTGGATAGCTAAGATAATAGCTTCTCTCTCTAAAGTTAACACATTCCAGCTATTTCCTTAGAGCAAGTACCTAAACATTCTGACTACTCATTAGTTGAAAATGGGCCCCCTGTTTTATTCTTCAGACTCAGCTGTTGAATCAAGCTGGGGAGGAGACGACTGCATTGACAACTTCATCAGGAATCTCAGACATATATGTTCCAAGGAAAATTCACATTTGAATTTATTATGAGCCCATATGGACCCTTGGAAGCAGCAGCAGGAACAGCTGTCTTCTGAGGTCCTTGCCAATGGGCCCGAAAGTCAATTGCACCATTGACCTCAAGTAGAAATGTCCTCGCCCACCCTGCCATGAACTTTCCAAGTTGCCATATGGTGCTTCCTGCTCTCCGGTGAGCCCCTCCCATATGGTCCCCCCGTGGGGAGGTTACAGTCCCAGGAAGATTTGGAGAACAGAGTCACAAGGATGGATCCAAGAACACAAGGTATGGCCAAGCTGCAGATGTGTGTACGTACATTTCCAACAGCCTCCTCCACACGGCTCATGCTGGACCTCAAAGGATGTGTTTAATCATCCCTCTTCTCGGTCCAGAAAGGATTTAAGACAGATCGCTATGTTACAGCCGTTGTTCACGATTTAGGAGTAAATATATTTTCTCAATTATCCTCAAGAAGAAAAATAAAAAAATCAAACCAAAGCAAAATAAAATATCAAAGACTCAAAAGAGATTTTAGCAAATTACTGTCACAAATTTTACAAACCTACTTTCTTTGCCTGACGCATCTCAGTTTTTTTCCTATCCGTATCTTTAGAGTCTCAAAAAAAGGCTGCAGGGATCTAATATCCTTCATCAATTACGCTGCAACATATGCTGCAACAGCAATCACAGACTTACCCCATTTTTGTAGCGAGAGAAAGAGATTTTAAAGACGCATCATTTGTCTCTACTTATATTTGGGTACACAGCCTACTTATCCTTGTTACCTGCTTTTCTTCCTCTCAAAAAAATGAAATAAAATAGAAAATTAATTACATCCATAAAAGTGCAAAACGTAAAGAAAAAGCAACATCAGAAGTAAAGTCAAATTCTATCCAGACAACATGTGAGTAAACAGTCCCTTGAATTTTAAAACATTTTGAGAATGAGCAGGAGATGCAAATAATGGAATGTTCTTTTCAACTATGAGCATAGCATATCATAGAAACTGGGTTTATTCAGGGTTATAGTCACACATACAAGTTCTATGTTCCTGACAACATGAAACCAAGCCTCTTGCATGTACACAAATGTGAACGTGCCTCCGATGTTATTCACAGATAGGTAGAGCATATTTTGGATGTGAGAGCGGAGTTGCTTTACTTCCCAACTCATAGAACAGTTCTGTACGAAGGATATGAGCAAAAAATAAACTTGATTTTTATAGACTTGTGTTTTTTTCCAAGGCCTTGGCCCATAATCTTATTAAATGTAACAGTTCAAAATAAGTTTCCCTGGGAAACTTCAAAAACTGACTCATATCTTTGAAAACACCGACTTTTATAAATGTTTATTATCGATGTCCAATTACCAAAAAAGTCAGAAATTTCCAATATGGAAGATTGCAACTTAAGAAGTAAATATTCACCCTTTATTCCCTCTCAGAAACAATCGGAATCAGTAGTTTTGTGTATGTACCCTTTCAGGGTTTAAAATTTATAGGGATAGATATTTGTATAGGTACACACACACACCGACAGATGTGCTGTTTTTTCTTTAAAGAAAATGGAACTGGAATTTACCAGCTGTTCTACGTCTTGCTTTTTCCATGTAATGATCTGTCCTGGATGTCTTTCAATTCCCGTGTCCCCTTTCTCTTGGGAGGCCCCAGTTTCCCACCCATGGTGTGGCTGGGACAGTGGCCCCTTGTTTACCACTCCCTGTTGACGGACAGTTAACAGGGGGTGGGTAGGCTGTTGATTGCCGTCGATTTTTAGTAATTGTGAGATCCAGCACTGAGTCTGCTGTGCGTGCGGCTTTCCAGCATGGAGTCTGCCCTGCGTGTGGCTTTCCTGACTTGGGCAAATGTGCCTCTGGAATGGTGTTGGGTCCCTCAGTAAGAGACAGGATGAGCGTGGCACGCCTGCGGACAAGGAGAGCCTGACTGGCCTCAGGAGACAGCTTCCAGCCTCAGATTCACAGTCACTGGGAGTGGGCCTCGAAGCTCCAGAAAAAAATGGTTTCCAACTTTTTATTTTAAAACAGACAGATCCCTTTTCAAATAAAAGCTGACTTGGGCCACCTCTGTCTAAGAACATCAGGAAAAACGTTCTGTCTGAAATAGGATGAGGGGGCTCAGAGACAGGCCTTAGTTTCCTCTTTTCTCCCCATGCCTGCTCAAACTCCTTGGGCTCCAAGAAACAAAGTTTAAAACATCAGAGTGAGAACCAGCAGGAGACACCGACCTGTGTGATCGGGGGTAGAGCAAGGTCAGGGCAAACCCAAATCACATCCTCCCGGGCCCCGCGGGCACATGGGGAGCTCCTTCTATGGGACAAACTCGGGCTTCACATGGGAAAGAAGCCTGCAGAGCACAGACGGGACGGGGTGCAAGCAGCAGCGTGCGGAGGAGCAGTGTGAAAACTGCAGCTATTTTGAACTTACGAAAATCGTCACGATACCCCTCATATTGTGTCCCTCTGCCCCGTTCCACCGTGTGCAGGCCTAGAAATCACCCGTCTGCAAGTCAGTCTCCCGTCAGGGAGGGAACATTTTGATGACTGTTTTGAGCCTAGCAAGGGGCCTTCCTGAGTTTCACGGATCTTAGGAGGAGACATTTGCAGCAGGTTCCTCATCTCAATCAATAGCCACCGTGTTTATTGCACAGCTCCTCCAGGCCAGGCCTTGTGCCTGGTGAGAGGATATAAAGAGAAGCAAGCAGACACGGCTCCAGCCCTGGCGTGGTTTCTTACACGAGTGGTGACCAACTGTGCAGTGCTTGGAGGCAGCGTCAGAAGCTGAGGCCACCCTGGAGAGAGGGGCTAAGCCTGCAGCATGGGATAACTTCCCTGGGGAAGAGCCCAGGGAGGGGATGAAGAAGGTGGGCGGGGTGTAGGGCAGAAAGTGTAACATGGAGAGGGCTTGTCTCGGTCCAGTTCTGGGGCAATGGGAAAGTCACTGCTAGGACTCACACCGTCCTCCACGGACCACTTTTGATGCCTCCAGCCCTCCTCTCCGGGAATACCCTTCGGTTTACTCAGTATCTCTGCTTCAGTGGCAGAGAGACACCCACACTAGGCTTGCTGAAAACTTGGTGGGCTCCTGTCTCCCCAGCAACACCAAGTCTCAATGAAGAACAACTGCATCTTCTCGGTCCAGTGGCCACAAAACATGGGGTGCTGCCGGGGTGATCTCTTGGCCCACGCCTGGTCTGTCAGCCAATTCTATGCAGAGACTCCCACTCCCCCATGGGCCCTTGCTGGGCCCAGCCAGGCTCTGAGCCCCCGCCAAAGCCTTCACCCTCATCTTCCTGTGTTGCCTCCCCCAGGCCTGTTCTCGACACAGCCTCCAAAACCCCTCCACTTCCCACCCTCAGAATCAGAGTCCAGCCTGTGGGATGATCTCCCGCGACCTCTTCATCATCCTCTGCTCGTCTCTGGCCTCCAGCCTCCAGAGAGCTCCTCTGCCACACTGCTCACACCTCCACAGTCCAGCCTCACAGCCCTTACCAAGCTGTGCCCCTGCCCGGAGGCTCTCCTCCCTGGACAATATCCCTAGATGGCCACCCTGCTCTGCTTCTACCCAGAGTACTCACCACGTTTTAGCTTAAGGTAAACGTAACTTGCTGTTTGCTGTATTTGTTATTTATCATCTGCCTTCAGCACACCCATCCCCCTGCCTCGGAATATTAGCTCTTTGAGGACATGGATTTTTTGGCCCGTTTTGTTCATTGATCTGTTCCCAGAGTGCCGGGCACATTGTAGGTGTTCAATAAAAATGTGTGGAAGGAATGAATGAGGTTTGAAGGAGGGAAGGCTGTGAACAGAGGCTTGGACTTCTCCACCTAAGAGCGGGTTTGTGGAGGCTGCTGACAAGGCTGCCACATTGATCTGGGTACCAGAGGAGAGAGGGGCTGGGCCAGGGCAAGTGGAGATGAATGGATGGAGTGAACTGGACAGCACTGATGGGCTTGTGGGGGAATTGGGGACGGGGGGAAGGGATGGTGTTGATGGCCCCCTATTTCAGGATGGGGCACAGGGGTCTGAAAGCCCTGAGGAGCCCCTGGTCTGAGAAGCCGACACATTCCATTTTGGAGAATTGAGTGTAGGAAGTCTGTTAAGAACCAAACAAGAAGGAAGATTGATTCTCGTGGAACTGGGGGTGGGGATTGGGAAATAAAATTGTGTTTGGCTTCACCTTGAACATGGAATAGGACTTCGGGGGCAGTGATGGTGAGAGAACCCAGGGGGTCCGTAGGTACCACTGGGATGGGCAGTGTCTGCGCACCGTCAGCTTGACGAGTGCACACAGACAAAGGGAAACAGATGAGAACAAGCGTCATGAACTACACAATGATCTTGGATGCTAATGTTATCAGTCTCCCACCCAAATTCTGTAAAGGGCTGATTATTCTGGAACGTGTGACTGTGCTGTTGCTTTGGTGCTGTGGAAAACTCATAGTTTCCTATTTTTGGTGACTCTCCACCAGCTGCAATTTTCAAAAGTAGGTTTCCTTTGTTTTCCCACAGACAGAAAACCTTCAGTGACTTGGGCAGAGTGTCGCTTAAGTGAAATAGGTGCCAGTCCTGTTGTGAGGGGTAAACAGATCTGCATCGTTCATGATGTGGGAAGGAGAGAGGCAGAATGAGGTGGGGGCCATTGATTCATGGAATCCCTGATGGCGCTAGAGTCATAGAGGCAAGTGGCAGTTCTGGGACTAGATTCCTGGTGTGTGGTGCACGTGTGAGCGCACACATGGAGGGAGGATGCGTGCATGAGTGTGGTGGTGTGTGTGTGTGAGCGCACACATGGAGGGAGGATGCGTGCATGAGTGTGGTGGTGTGTGTGTGTGTGAGCACACACATGGAGGGAGGATGCGTGCATGAGTGTGATGGTGTGTGTATGTGAGCGCACACATGGAGGGAGGATGCATGCATGAGTGTGATGGTGTGTGTGCATGTGTGTGAGAGCAAGAATGCCTGCATGAGTGTGATGGTGCATGTGCGTGTATGAGCACGCATGTGAGAAGGAGGATGCGTGCCTGAGTGTGATGGGGTGTGTGTGTGTGTCAGCATGCATGTGAGAAGGAGGATGTGTGCATGAGTATGATGGTGTGTGTGCGTGTGTGAGCATGCATGTGAGAAGGAGGATGTGTGCATGAGTATGATGGTGTGTGTGTGTATAAGCATGCATGTGAAGAGGATACATGCATGAGTGTGGTGTGTGTGCGTATGAGCATGCATGTGAGGAGGATACATGCATGAGTGTGGTGTGTGTGTGTATGAGCATGCATGTGAGGAGGATGTGTGCATAGTGTGATGGTGTGTGTGTGTGAGCATGCGTGTGAGAAGGAGGATGTGTGCATAGTGTGATGGTGTGTGTGTGTGTGTGAGCATGCACGTGAGAGCAAGGATGCATGCATGAGTATGACTGTGTGCATGTGTGAGCATGCATGTGAGAAGGAAGATGTGTGCATGAGTGTGATGGTATGTGTGTATGTGTGGCCTTGCACAAGTGTATGTGCGTGCGTGTATGTACAAATGTGCATGTGAGTGTGTGTGTGTTTCGGGGTTGGCGGTGGCTTTTTAAACAGAAGCAGTCAAGCGCAGGCCACAGGTTCTCCGCCTGATTCCCCTGGTGTCAACAGAGAGGAAGATGATGCCCCACAGGCTGGAGTGAGCACATGGGGCTCTAACCCCAGCGGAAGCAGACAGTGGGGAACCAGAGGCAATTGCTACAGAAGCTGGCAGGCTGGTGCACCTTAACAGAGATGCTCTTGGAAATGATGATGCCCTGGTCCAGCCCGGGCCTTGTGGTCCCGCTGCTGATCATGAACGAAAAAGAAAACCTCCTTGGTCAGAGACCGGGAAAGTCAGCCTGCTTCTGGATGCCCACGGACCCAGCCAAGCCAGCGTGCACACTCTTTCCCTTAGCAAACTGGATTATAAATACCCCTAGATGATCCAGATTATAGCACTTCTGAAGTTATGTGATTAAAGAAGCATTTAAGAATTTGGCCATTTTCCTTCCAAGAAACTGCATAAATTACATTATTATGAAAACCAGAACATTAGGATTTTTTTCCAGGCTATAAATTGTTTTTAGTAGAGATGTTGCTTTTCTTTTGTGGGATTTCTGAGCCTCCACAGTGAATTAAAGTTCACAGCTCTTACAACTCAGGTAAACTATTTTAAGTTTTCATAAATAGGTTTGCCTTTTTGCCCTTTTTACACTAGCTGTGTTAGCTGAAACCTTTTGTTCTAAATGTTTGTGACGTTTCTGGCTAATGAATTCAAGGGTATTGATTTTTCTTTCAAAGACAGCATCTTCCCTAATTATACAGGGCTTCTCTGGCACGCGGCATTGCTCCCACCTGCCTCAGACCCTCCACACAGAACCTGGGAGCCGTGGCCCCCTCAAATCAGGGGCAGGGTCTCTATCAGGTACCCCAAGGCCCCTCCCACAACTGTACCCTGGTCCACCTCATGTGTTAAGGCCTCAGCCCACAGTCCTCCCTCCCTGAGCCTATCTGGGACCATCTTTCTAAAGCTGCTTGGAGTGATGAAGCTTTGTCATCGCAGTGGGACAAACCGACCTCCTGCCCATCTCCTGTGGAGAAGGATGAGTGGCCAAGGTGGCCGAACAAGGAGGTGAGGGAGAGAGAAATGAACTTAGAGAGTGCAGGCTGGCAGGGCCCCTCCTGCAGGGAAGCCCTCCACCCTGCTGCCCAGGTTGCCTGGGGACTACTGGCTCTCGCCCACAGGGCAAATGACGTCTACAACAAGCAAGCTGCTGCCTCCACTCCAGAGGAACCGCAGCCTTTGCCCATCTGCTAACCTCAGCTGCTCAAAGTCAAGCAGGAGCCAGGCGCTCTTGCACTGACTCAGTTCTCAGCTGCACAGCCAGAAGGTTCTCTGCAGTCCACAGCCCCACAGCAGAGCCCACCACTCTGAGGCAGGGAAGCTCGGTCAGGTCTCAGACAGGTGATAGGCATCAGAATCACCTGTGGAATGTGATAGAAAGACAAGGACCAGGCTCCCTGCCCCCGAGGCTCTCTTCCCTGAGACAGGAGGTGAGGCCCAAACTCTGCTGGCTGAGAAGGCTCCTGTGTCAGCTGGAGCCCTTGTTTGGATTCCCCTGTGTGATGTGGCTTCCAGAGGGCTGGGGATGGGGCTGTCGCTGCAGCGTTATATCACTGAACAGAGTCTGTGCCAAGAAAGGAGTTGAAGGGCACAGTGAGAAGCAGTTAGGAAGAGAAGCAGGAGAGATTACTTCCTACACCAGAGCCAACCTTGTGGCTTAAGATAGCCAGTACTCACCAGTTACTGACCCCCTCAATATGTCCACTGTCCCATTAAACCCTCACAACAGCCCTATGAGATAAGGCAATTACAATTATTAATGCGCTTACAGATGGGGAAACTAAGGCACGGGGAGGTTAAGTAACTTGCCTAGTGTCAATAAACTGACAGATGATGCTGCTGAGAAAAGAATTTCGGATTTTCATCTCAGAGGTCATGTTTCAGCCACTAGACATGGGAAATACAATGGATGCCAGTGACTTTAATTTTTAATTTAATTTAATTTAATTTTTAAATTTTTTTTGAGACAGAACCTCACTGTGTCACCTAGGCTGGAGTGCAGTGGCACAATTTCAGCTCACTGCAACCTCTACCTCCCAGGTTCAAGTAATTCTTGTGCCTCAGCCTCCTGAGTAGCTGGGATTACAGGTGTCTCTCACCACACCCAGCTAATTTTTGTATCTTTAGTTGAGACAGGGTTTTGACATGTTGGCCAGGCTGGTCTCGAACTCCTGACCTCAGGCGATCCACCTGCCTCCACCTCCCAAAGTGCTGGGATTATAGCCGTGAGCCACCATGCCCGGTCTGCCAGTGACTTTAGAGGAGGAAAAGGTAAAGTCTGAGCCCAGAGCAACCCAAGTAAGAGGCAGGAGAAGCAGAGAAGGGTGAGTGAGTTTCTGTAGCACGGAGACGTCCAAAGACAGGAAGAAAGTGCCCTGCTTGTGAGCTCCTGGACTCCTGGCCACCTATGGCAGGTGCACTTGACAGCGATAACTTAAGAACACCCTGAGAATGGCCATGTATGCATGATTCCTTAGCTCCGTTCCAAGCCAAGGAATCTGGGAGTGGCCATCCTGGAGATTCATTCCTTATCTATGAGGAACATCTGAGCCCCCAGCCCACACCACAGAACGCAGCAATACCAGGGATAAAGGCCGTTTGTTTTGGGTTAAATGAAGGTTGCTGGGTGGAGGTAGTTGATGAGAGGCCGCTCAGCAAAGTGCTGTATAAACTGCATGCCTTTTGCAAGTGACTGCAGTTCTCCCGTCCAGCCCAGCACAGCCGGATCGTTCTGTGTAAAAGTTCCCCTCAGTGAACTCTACGTCTTGTGTGCTGACTCTGGGTCTTTTCTTCAGCCTCCCAAACCTGCTGATACAGGAGTGAAGAAGAAATTCCTCAGGCAGATAGTGAAGGCATGGGAGTCCTCGGTAAGGCTTTTCTTTTTAATGACAAAGCAACCCCAAATCATTTTCTAACAACGAGCAGCCTGTAAAGTCGAGCTGCAAACAGACACAAGCAAGCTGGGAGTCTGCATGAGGGAATGCCGATGGGAGCAAGGGACTAGACATGTTCAGGATAGCGGCTCCACCTTCCCTTCTCTGCCAGCACGTGTGCAGTGAAGAGCAGACAAGATGGCCCCGATCCACTGGAAAGTCCATTGGCATAATAAGATTAGGGTGGGGCGACCAGCCTTCCCCCATGCACTATGTAAACGCCATACCTGATCCAACCAATCTGTGAGGCCTGTGTAAATCAGACACAGCCTTCTTAAACCAGACTATAAAATCCGGTGCATTGGCCACCAGCTGGTCCCTTCCACTTGGAGACCTCTTCTCTTCTGCCTATCAAACCTCTGCTCCTAAACTCCTCGTGTGTGTCCATGTTCTAAATTTTCCTGGCGCACAACAAGGAAACCCAGGAATATAGACCCCAGACAACATAGCTCCTTCACTGCCATCCCTACTGCAGTTAATATGGGTCCAGCACGACAGGCCTCGTCAACTGCTCAAACAAGACACTCAAAGTGGAGCTCAGCAAATGCCTTTCTCCGCTCTTCAGAGTGTCCTGTAGGATTTCTTGAAAGGCTGAGCCTCAGCAACGTGCAAGAGTGAACTACACCCTACTGGAAAAATACGAGGAGCAGAAGGAAGGCCAACCTTGGGAATCAGAAGCCCTCAGGGCAGGTTTCAGGATACAAGAGGGGGGCCAAATCGTTCTTGGGCATTCTCATTTCACAAAGCAAAAGTGGCTAGTCCAGCAGAGGGCACGGCCCAGGAGCAGACAGCTCCCTCGGGTGCATTTTAAAAAACAAGCATGAAAGCCCTTCGACTTGGTGAAAAACAGACAGGCAGCCTTTTACCCTAAAGTGTACTCAACAGTGAAAGAAAAAGAAGTATGTTTCTTAGCAAAGAGTAGCCAGCTTCAGTCATCTGTTTCCTCACTGACGGTAGCAGTCAATAATTAGACCATGCATTGCAAGAAAATATCTGCAGCATATATACTGGATTAATCATTTCTTTAAAAAACGGCCTAGTGAAAAATTAGCAAAGTCTGCACAATTCACCAAAAAAGTACACGTGTAGCTAATACATGAGCACAGCCTCATCAGTGATGTGGAAATGCAAATTGATAAGATCTGTGTCTCCCCCTCCTATTAGGCAGAAACAGAATCAACCAATAATATCTAGTTTTTGTGAGGATACGAGAAAAGCGTATGGGTAGGGGGATAAATTGGTGTAGTCTTCCTCAAGGAAAATTTGTCAACACCTATCAAAGTGTGCTGGGGCCTGGCAACAGAAGCTGGCTGAGGATGTTAATGTTGCTGGTAGCAGCGTCCAGCTGGATGCACTCTCTGGTCGCCTTTCGTTCAGGGGTCCCCAGCACCCGGCCATGGACCGGTACTGGTCTGTGCCCTGTCAGGATCTGGGTTGCACAACAGGAGGTGAGCAGTGGATGAGTGAGCCAAGCTTCATCTGTATTTACCGCCACTCCCCATGGCTCACGTCACCACCTGAGCTCAGCCTCCTGTCAGATCAGCAGCAGCATTAGATTCTCATAGGAGTGCAAGCCCTATTGTGAACTGCGCATGGGAGGGATCTAGGCTGCAGGCTCCTTATGAGAATCTAATGCCTGATGATCAGTCACTGTCTCCCATCACCCCCAGATGAGACCATCTAGTTGCAGGAACACAAACTCAGGGCTCCCACTAATTCTACATGAGGGTGAGTTGTGTCATTATTTCATTATATATTAAAATGTAATAATAGAAATAAAGTGCACAATAAATGTAATGTGCTTGAATCATCCTGAAACCATCCCCCTTACCCCATCTGTGGAAAAATTGTCTTCCATGAAACCAGTCCCTGATGCCAAAAAGGTTGGGAACCATTGCTTTAAGTCAGTAAGGAAAACCCAGACCAAACTTTTAGCCAAGACCAGCATCCACAGAGAGCGGCTCCAGGTGCAATGTCATACAAAGCTAAAGCCTGACACTGGGTCTTCCTGAGATAGAGTGCAGGTGTAGTGGGATTCAGAAGCTGGTCCCCTACCTGGAGTCCTTCTCATTGGCATTTGGCCACTGCTACCGAGGAACATTCCTGTGCTCGTTTCTGTACCACTGTGCCATGGGCGTGGTGCTCATCATCTCCTTAAGTCCTCACAATAGGCTGTGAGTGAGGTGATTATCCCCATTTCAGAAGGTAAGGAACGGACTCTGAGAGGCAAGGTTTTAAATGAAAATCAATAATCAGCTCCATCCGCTTCAGCTGTAACACAGATTGCTTTTCTTTTAAAGGTACAGAAGTAAAAGGGTGGTTTAAAGGAGGAGCAGCCCATGAATGTGAGCCGGGTGGGGGCGTTTCTTTCCATAGCTATGTTTTCCCCTGAATGAACAGACAGTAGAGCCAGAGTGGCATCTGTTTACCAACTACAGGGGCTAGTGCAGTGAATGAAAGAGTATCTTTACGTGGTCATTGTTTTTAGAAATTTCCAACCAAACTCCTCCACTTACTGCTGTTCAAAGAGTAGCTTCCAAATCAAGATTTAAAAACAGTTATTCTTCCAATAATTTAAGGTAATGTCCTGGGTGTTCATCTTGGGTACTCTAGAAGGGCTGAGCAGGCTGGGCCTTAGTATGGGGCAGGATGCACGGGAGGCTAAGCCGGGTGCACTTCTAGGAGGCAGCATGTCTCCCAACTGTTGGCTTTAATTTGTCTCATGTGAGATGCGAATTGAGAGGAGGGTTTAGCAGTATTGGCAGCGTTTGTAAACACTTGTTACATTATGTGACCTTGCCAGTTGACGTTGGCCAACTGACTTGTTGACCAGTCCAGGTATCTACAAACTTGTGGCCTGAGCCACCTACGATTTCTACACAACCCACAATGTGTCATGGTTTTGTCAGCTGTAAGCCAATAGTGTATACAATTATGGAATTCTTTCTTTTCATCAAATGAAGTTTTAACTACAATTTGTCAAGGTAAACTGTGGCAATGGAATCCTGATGAAGGACTGGAGATGAATAAAGCACCATTTTGCTTTAATTTGGATAAAACTTAAAGAGGAATAGCCTGAGCTTGATGAGTTTACTTCATAATCTTTTTCAGATCCCATCAACGTGTCTCTGAGAGTGTTCTGTCTATCATGTGTTATTACAACAAAACATAGAAATCATTTAGGGAGACATTTTCCTCTATGAGTGGGGTTGTTGCTCAGTTAGATCAGCCAGAAAAAAAGTCATTTGTCATATTCAAAATACTAAATATTGATATACATAGTGTTAATTTATTACATTATATAAAAGCATTATTTTGCAAGGTTTCAAAATTGAAAAAAAAACTGAGTTTCACCACAATTTAAGAGCCACTGCCCTAATGGGAATTCCCAGGCAGCGATGGAAAAGGGTGTGTGTGTGTGAGTGTGTGTGTGTATGTGTGTAACTGGGTAGCCAGACATAAAGGGAAGAGATAAAACAGCTCCCTTTCATCAATAAAACCACAATCGTCTTGGATAATTATATATTGCATAGTCCCCATCGTAAACAAAAACATATGTTTCCATTTTGGTTGAAATGAAAGCTAACTATTTCTCTTTTCCAGGCTGGCTTTGCTGCCTGGTCAGTGAGCTCAGGCCACTAATGAATGGGTGGCATCCCAGCGTCTACCCACGAAAGACCCATTCTGACCTCCCAGAGCAAAACCCCACTGTTTAAAGGACACAGAGGGCAAAGCCCTGGTGGCTTCCCTCCTTCCCTCCCTCCCTCTGTCTCACACCCATCTTCCTGTAAACCTTTTTGCTTGTAGAGAACCTGCCTAGAAGGTGAGCATGGCCCAAAATATGCCCCTGACTACCACAGAAAGGCATCGTACCCAGCGCAGCTCTGGGGAAAATAGAAGCCTCCACCCAATAGCGCAAACCCTGCCCTTTCCTTTGGAATCCGCTAGTCCTAGGCCTGGCCATCGAACTTTGGTTTTAATTTACTTGTGCTGCAGGGTGACTGACATGGGTTTTTTCTTCTTGCTAGAATACAATTGCAAAGTGAGTCTTCATGTCCATGATGAGGAGGCCCTCTGTGGAACTCAGTGTCATTTGGAAGATCCCCAGTGGTGATGGGTAAGAATGGCAGCTGACAGTGGGCCTTCCCACAGGTCTTTGGGGAAGACAGAATTTAGAGCTGGGGGCCTCTGATCATCCTAGTCCTTCACACAACATTTCTCAGCTTGCCCTGAGGGGCAGAGTCAGTAAATGTGACCCCAAAGTCTGGAAGCAGGCACTCCCGTTTCTCTGGTTTAGAAAGGGGCTGCAGGCCAGGGTAAGAGATCATTTGGAATGTGTCCATTTGTGACTTTCACAACGTCAGATTAATTTGTCTTCTTTAATGTGTAAACTGCCAACATGACTTCCTGATTCTCTCATCTTTCTCGATTTCCCTTTTCATGTGATTTCTGTAAAGAGGTGACCCGTTGGTTTGTTGAGCACTCATGGGTCACAGGTAT
This sequence comes from Theropithecus gelada, assembly GCF_003255815.1. NCBI lineage: Eukaryota > Metazoa > Chordata > Mammalia > Primates > Cercopithecidae > Theropithecus > Theropithecus gelada. The sequence goes on from NC_037686.1 coordinate 67,242,035, forward strand.
GGGTAGAAGCCAGGTCCCTTTAAGTGAAAGCTCACTGGCTCCATGTGGTCCATCTCCCTGTCTGTCTTTTGCTGGAAAAGCCTCCTTGGGATCACCACTGATGAGCATATCATGCCGCAGTATGACTTGATGCCTATCACTTGGTCTTCAGTCCATCAAAAGAAAGGTGCTGGTCTCTGGTCCTGCCTGGAGTCAATGCTGACCTCAGCATTTGCACTACTGTAGATTTTCACTGGAGGTGAAGACAATGCTGCGTCAAGCCAACCTACAAGTCTCTGCCCAGGGGAAGGTGCATTGCAATACGAGGCTCCCTAAAACCCCATCCATAACCCTGGTAGATTCCACAAAATGAAAAATACCATAAGCTGCCATTACACATGCTCTCCAATGCAAATTACATTTCCTAAGGATGCAATTTATTTTCTTTTCATTGTATTTAATTCCAAAAGAAAGGTCACACTTCTTTGCTAGGTAGGCAGGCTGTTCCGAAGGACACACTAGAGAAAGCACCACTCCCCACCCCAAACCACATTCCCAACACACTCACCTGCCCACACTCACACAATCACATACACACGCCCACACTTACATACACATGCTGACACCTGTGCACTCATGTGCACACACTCATTCACACTGTTCTACACATTCACACTCAGGCATACTCATAGGCCTCATGAGCACACTTACCTGTGCACACTCATACACATGCAGACACTCACGGGCACACTCATACATGCTCACATGCTCATTTGCACCCAGACACAGGCATACACATTCATTTGCATGCACGCACACACTTTTTAATGTAACGATTTACAGGAAAGAACAGCTGGAACTCGCTGGGATAACCAGGTACGAGTGCTCTCTGCAGAGAATAATGGCACACAGGTTTGTGTCTTCTGACTGAGGGCCCTCCTGAAGGGAGGTCTGTACCTCCTCCCTCCTTTTACACAAGGCGACAGGTCAGAGGCCAGGGTGGGACCAGAGCGAGGGAGGCATCGTCTCTGGCAGCAGCACTTACCACTCCACACTGTGGAGGCCAGAACAGCACCCCAGAGAACACTCATTCGCACAGGGGAAATGGCTCATCTTTCAAACAATGGCAGAAGAAATCCAGCAAAGGTCACTTTTCCTGTGTGAGCATGTTGAAGGCCAGAGAGTGGCTACTTCTCTGCCTCCTGCAACTCCCTCAGTGTGGCTTGGAGGAGTCGGCGAAGCTTCCAGAACACGCTGGGGGTGTCTCTCCAGGTGTTCCCGCTGGGGACCCCAGGGTCTGCACATTCCTGCACCGCCTCCTGTAACTGCAGCTGAAGCTGGAAAGAGACTGCAGAACTCTTGAGAGGTGCGGAAAACCAATGGCGAAATATTTTGTCACAGATGACCTGAGGGAAAGAAGGTGGGCAGTTAATTTAGGGCAGCAAATCCTCCTGAAAGCTTCCCAAGCCCAGGATTGGTTCTGAAACAGATCTCGGCTTCTCTCCCACCCCCACCCCCAGTCCCACCCCCGTCCTTCAGGGAGCACACTCCAGAGACCATCCGATTTGGAAACATGCATTCACTTCTGCCCCTTAAACCCTTCAGCACCATGAACAAGCGATGCCTCCGAGAGAAGCCAACGTCTGTGTGAGGCAAAAACTTCCCTTTCCAGCCCCCTAGCAGATGGACGAAGCTCTGGGTGACACTGTAAAAGGACTGGACACATTTCTAGGGAGGAAGGGAAGCAAAAGTCACAGTCACTGCTGCAGAAGGAGTTGGTCCTTTGCAGGCCTGAGGGAGGTCAGCTTTGCTGTCACCGCCTGGAGACGAGATTTCTTATCCACAAGCCGGTCCTAGTGACCACATTGACCATCTGACCGGGTCGTCCAGGGGGCCAAACAGTGCATGAGGGAGAAGTGTGTGAACTTGAGTGACCGCCTGTGTAGCACTTTAAGGCTCATGAAACAAAGGTATATTTGACAGAAAAGGCTGCAGGCATAAGGATCTTTGAAGGCTCTGTGAAATGTGTTATTCTAGGAGCAGAGGTAAAAATTAGACACTCTCTTTAATTCTTATCAGGTATGAAATTCAGTGATGCTGAGGATCCTGGAAATTTCTCCCTGTAAACATCTTGTTTGTTTTGTAGCTCTGACAGCTTCCCCCACGTTGGGAGAAATGACCTGCCCCTGCATGGTGCATCATGCTTTATTACTCTATATCACACTTTATATCAGACTCAATTAACAAATGCCTCCATTGTAAAGAGCTGCTGCTTCACAGAGGACAAAAACCTTCAACTTCTATTTCACAATCCCTGCAAAGGCAAGGATTCTTTTCAAAACCTAATTATGGCTTTTTTTTTTTTTTAATAGAGAATACATTTTCATGTGCAAAATTTAAAATGTTCTTAAGGCTAGACTGCGATCTCAGGCTCCACCTCACCCCGACGCTCAGCTCCCACTCTGAGAATGAGACATTCTTTGACATATACATTTCCTTTTTCTTTTATTTCACACATAGGTAATATATTATATACACTGTTCTCAATCTTCCACCCCCGTTTATATGAGGGAGATCCCTCCAAATTGATTTTTCTTTTTGAGACAGGCTCTCACTCTGTCACCCAGGCTGGAGTGCAGTGGTGCCATCTTGGCTCACTACAACTTTGACCTCCTTTGTTCAAGCGATCCTCCTACCTCAGCCTCCTGAGTAGCTGGGACTACAAGGGCATACCGCCATGCCTGGCTAGTTTTTGTATTTTTTGTAGAGACAGGGTTTTACCATGTTGCCCAGGCTGTTCTTGAACTCCAGGGCTCAAGTGATTCACCCACCCTGGCCTCCCAAAGTGCTGGGACTGCAGGCGTGAGCCACAACGCCCAGCTATTCCCTCCAAATCAGTTCTTATGAGGATATTCCATGTGATTTAATGGCTACTTCTGAAATGTGTGCATGTGTCATAAGTTATTTGACCAGTTCCCTATAGATGGAATTGAGGTTGCATAATAACTTTTGCTATTATGAACAATGCTGCAATAAATGTCTTGCAGATATATGCTATTGCATTTTGTGCATGTGACTACGTTTCTAGAAATAGGATTTCTGGGTCAAAGGGCATGTGCATTTTTTGTTTTGATAGATACGTTAAATTGACTCCATAAGATTTCTTCTCATTTACACTCCCCAGCAATGTATCCAAGACTGCTCATCCTCCCTTAGCCACTCCAACACAAATGTCACAGATTCATTTTGCCAACAGATGGGTGAAAATGGTTTAATTTGCATCTTTCTTAGTTTGAGAGTTATTTGTGCTTCCTTTTCAATGAATGGTCAAGTTTATATTTTTGGCCTTTGTTGTGTTCATTTGTAGATGCTCTTTATATCTTAAGGACATCGCCCTTGCTTTAGGTTGGTTCCCCAGGAAGTAGACTCTAAGACGGAGGTTTGCACACAGGGATTCTTTGAGGTCTGTCCTTGGGAAGCGCACTCCATGGAACTGAGGAAGAAGTAAATGTGTGGGGCTGGGGGGGTCCCTGTGGAGTTGTCCCTTAGTGAGGCACAGGGGCCTTGGTGTCAGGCCCACCCTCTTTAACCAATCACTAGATGCTGCCCCTGGAAAGTGGGTCTCCCCTTGGCAAAGCCAGTCCTGGGGGGAATGAGCTCCAGCAGCCGGGGCTAAGCCCCCTTCCACCCTCTACATTCCTGGTCTATAAGAAGAACTCCAAATGTTTTACAAATATTCTCATTTAACTTTTAAATTTGCTCTTTTTTTTTTTTTTGTAATTTTGTTTATGCCAACATGGGTTTGTTTGTTGTGTTTTTTTTTTTTTTTTCCTCTGAAAGATAATTAAATTTGTGAACTGTTTCTCTTTGGCTCTGTTTCATACTTACAAAGGCCTTCTCTATACTAGTATTTGAAACTCTCCCAGCTTTTTCTGGTACCTTAAGGATTTCTTCTTTTTATGTGTAAGTATCTGAGCCATCTGGAATCTAGTCTGAGGTCAGGAGGAGGGAGCTACCTTGGTGTTTGTCGTGCCCGGCAGCCAGTTCACCAGCACCGTTCACTGTGCGACCCAGCTGACCCTGCCCTGGTCTACAAGGCCCCCTTTATCAGAAGCTAAATATTTGTATTTCATTAGTCTATTTCTGAGATAGTTTTTATTCCATTTCATTGATTTGTAAATTTATATAGAGCAAGAATTTTGGGGGTAATTTGGGTTGAAAATGCAGAATATTAAGGCTGGGTGTGGTAGCTCAAGCCTGTAATCCCAGAATTTTGGTAGCTCAAACCTGTAATTTTGGGAATTAGAATTTTGGGAGGCCAAGATGGGAGGATCACTTGAGGCCAAAAGTTTGAGACCAGCCTGGGCAACATAGTGAAACCATGTCTCTGCAAAAAGTAAATTAAAAAATTAGCTAGGTGTGGTGGCATGCACCTGTAGTCCTGTTTATTTGGGAGGCTGAGGTGAGAGGATCCCTTGAGCCCAGGAGTTCGAGGCTGCAGTGAGCTATGGTTGCGCCACTGCACTCTAGCCTGGGTGATGAAGCGAGACCCTGTCTCTAAAATAAAATAAAATAGAAATAAAAAGTAATAAACTAAGAAAATATAAAATAAAGAAAATTGTAATCCTACTTTCCAGAAATACTTGCTTTTGACATTTTGGTATATAAGGGATTATATACTATTTAACAGAAATGGAATGGTATTGTAAATATTAATTTGTAACCTGCATTTTTTTCACCTAATAATGGTTCATATTTTCTCATATCCTTAAAGAAAATGTAATTTCATTTTCAGGACTTTATTCAAAGTCAATAATCAGATATGTGCACAAATAAAATTGCTCAGCTAAAGAGCATGGCTATGTCTAACAGCCACGACCCCTCAAGAGTGAAGTAATTCACAATCACGTTAACAATATAGACACTTTTCTATTTCCCTGAAGCCTCAACTGTTAATTAATAGCATTTAAATAACTACTCCCAATTGGTAAGTGAAATTTACAATCATTGGATTTTAATCTGAATGTCTTTGAATGGTAAGATAAAATGTTTTTCTGTCGGGTGCGGTGGCTCACGCCTGGAATCCCAGCATTTTTGGGAGGCCGAGGCGGGCAGATCATGAGGTCAGCAGTTCGAGACCATCCTGACCAACATGGTGAAACCCTGTCTCTACTAAAAATACAAAAAAATTAGCTGGGTGTGGTGGTGGGCGCCTGTAATCCCAGCTACTCGGGAGGCTGAGGCAGGAGAATCTCTTGAAACCAGAAAGCTGAGTTTGCAGTGAGCCAAGATTGCACCACTGCACTCTAGCCTGGGCAACGAGAGCAAAACTGTCTTTAAAAAAAAAAAAAAAAAAGTTTGTTCAAGTTGTCTGGCCATTTGGATTTCATCGTTTGTGTGTTTGGTGCCTGTTCTGCCAATTTTCTTTGTGTTCCTCTTGCACCTTGATGAATTGGTAAGAGCCCTTTCTACAGAAAGGGTGTAAACTCAGCCTCTCATTACATCGCAAAGAGCAGGCATTTGTATTCCCATTTTGTGAGCTGGGATCACAAGGCAGTGGACACTCAGGTGAAAATTATCTTCTTCCCACAGCTCAAGAAGAATGATTTCATGACGGACCTCACCAAGGGTGTGAGTCCACATTAAAGAGGCTGGGATGGAGACGTCTCTGAAGGCAGCTACATTCCTAGGCTTCCTGAAAGGGAAATGCTCAGTGATTCTTTGGCCTAAAAGGTCTGTGTAGACTCTGGGGTGGTGGAGTCGGGGTGTTCGTTTGGCTTGGTTGGGACCACTAGGTTAACAGCAGACCTGTCCCCGCCTTCCCAAATCATCCCCCATCATGGCTGATGCAGCACCACACGGGGCTCCTCTCTCCTCTCTCTCCTGCTCCCACCTCAACTGCATTTTGGGTCTGCAGTGGGCTCACATTGGCCTTTCAGGTTTAAGGAATGAGGAGGACAAGCTACAGTGGAGGGCCCTCTAGGGGAGTGGGTTGGATAGTGTGGGTCCAGAGCCTCCGTAGGCCATTGCATGCAACCAGGCCATAGGGGAGGTCTGCCTAGACACTGCGGGACCTCCTCCAGGTATGATCAACACCTGTGGGCCCAGATGTCTCCGCCGTCACCTTAAAGGCTCAAGTGATGGCAGAAAGAGACAGCTTCTGCCAAAAGAGGGGAGATGCTCCAACCCCAGCTGGGGGACCTGAGATCCGCCAGCTCTGACTGCCTGAACCCTGTATGTATTCCATTTGTGGCTGATCTCCTGGACTCGGCTCCTTTCTTCCTCTCTAAACCACCTCCTGGTACTGACCTCTGGCCTGTCTGGATGGTAGTTTCTGTTCAACCTCTAGTTAGGCCAGTGTCTCGGGACTGCTTCGCACCCTTCTCAGTATTATCTTTGATGGATTAGTCTCAGGGTTCTCATCGTGTATGTGCCCATGCTTATGAGAGGTGGTAGATATGTGGGGTGGAGCCTGGGCAAGAGGAAGCCCAGCAGCCAGCTCTGCAGGAGCTCCCTCATCAGATGCCCCTGGTCACCTGGCCAACAACCCTGGGGGTAGGCAACCAAGAGCACATGATTGTCCCATCCCCACCCTCCTGCCTTTATTGACCACATCGAGCCAGATGGATGGCCTGAAAAGGTTGACCTTGAGCTCCACTGAGGGTATCTAAAGTGCCAGCAGGCAGAAACAGCCAGACAGCACCCTCTCTCCCCCCAGCCCCGGCAGCCTCTGCTTACCTGCAGGTTGTTGTTGACGCGCTGCGCTCCGCACTTGTTGACTCGTAAATCACATCTTGAAAAACAGTCAAAGAAATTGCAGTCTTCATCGTCTGTGCAATTTTGCTCAAGGATTTCCCTCATTTTAGGTTCAAAAAAGGCCATGTCCACATCAATAGCCACCACCTGTAATCAAAACAGCACGGGGCTATCAAAGGACTACTGGTGGCCTCCGCGGAGAGGGAGCCTGTTCACAACTTTGGTTCACCTCGTGCGGGTGCCACTGTCCAGGTCACAGGTGATCCCACAACTCCCATGAGCCAAGAGGAAAGCCCCGGCCATGCCCTGGGGAGTGGATTGATCCCCTAAAGTGTCTGCATGCATTTTCTTTTATACAGGCGACTGTCATAGTTACAGTGGAAGGCTTTAACTGCAAAAAGGACCTTTGCAGCCACCAGTGAAAGCCCAGGATTTGGAACTATCACCACAAGTATCACTTCTCGTCTTTAGTCATTTTCTCAGCTTTGCAAGTAGCAACTCTGAGAGGCCTTATACATGAATTTCCCCTCCGCTGCCTTACCACGTGGGTCTCTGACCTTCAAGGGTCAGGACTCTAAAAGCTGTAAGATACAGCAAATCTATTCCCGTGAATACAAGCAATCCAGGGAATCCTCGTTTGAGTGGCGGGTCTCCAGGTGTGATGGAGAAACTGAGGTGGGCAGTGCCTACATTTTCTTCATGGCATGTCTGTTACCTGAGTCAGCTGGTTTCAGACTGACCAGTCAGACGACAAAGTGGGGGAAATATCAAAGTTCTCGAATTAGGACTGATACACAGAGGCCCTGAACAGGAGCGACGCCTGAGTTCCACTGTCATCGTGAGAACCTGATGACCGCTGGAACTTCAGATTTATCTTCCTGGCATCGAACCAAACAGACTTCAAAAACAGAGAGAGAATAACTTCTAAATTATGTAGCTCTTCCACCGCCACCTGGATGCAACAACAAAAACAGATGAGCTCAAACCTGAGAAAACCTGGAATCTGCCCAAATCAAGCTGTTTATAGCTTCGAGGTATTAAACAGCCACTAGGAAAGTTGATGAACTTGATGGAGTCAGTGGCATTTCACAAGCCTTCACAGGTCAGCATTGAAATATCAGCCTTTCTTTTTCCCTCTGGGAGTTTTGAAAAGGGTTTCATTTGCTGGTCATTGCCTCTTCAATCCTACGCAGTTTGGGAGGCACCTTTTGGTTTTGATTTTAGTTTTTCATTCAGGATTGATGCTAGAAGGCAATGAAGTTTCTTGGGGATTATTTAGTAAAACAGAGCAGGGGAGAATAATTTAGTTCAAAATATGTGGAGAATAATGAAGATAAACAATACAGACAGACCTTTTCTCTATTTAAGGGGTTTTGCCTAATTACTAATTCAGGCGCTGTAAGCAACTTCCAATTTTAATCTTTCCTATCCCATTATTTAGCCAAAACAAATAGCCGATTTCATTATTTACCCCGGTTAATACACTAAAAGTGAATAAGGACTATGCTAATGAATCTCGCATCTTTATAATTCATTATTGGGGCTACACGACTTTTCTATTCTTTCTATGGTTTCTCGCGATCTCCCCAGCCTCCCCCGGGCCCCTACTTAGAATTTTAGCTTCTTGCAACTTCTCCTTCCCATTTCTGATAGTTTCCTTCTCATCTCCCAGGGAGAGCCAGATTTATTTTTTAATTTTTAGTGTATGGGGTCTAGAATGGATTACAACTCTTATAAACATAACCCTATGCACCTAAAATAAGAACAGTATTTTTAAAAAAAAAACAAAAAACCTACATCATGTTTCTTAATATCAAGAGAATCATAAAGTCCTTCCTGCATAAAATTACCTAACTTGCCTCTTCTTCTTCAAACTTCCTCCTGGCATCAGAACAGGAAGATGAATGAGAATTATTTCATTCTTCACCAAAAACTGTGGCCCTGGAGTAGGAAGCCATACCATCTGTTGGAAAAGATCACTGACTGGCAATAGTTTCGGATCATGAAGGTTCCTAGTTTTTCATTTACAGCCACTGGACACATTCTCAAGATCTGCAAGTGTGCACCTGCCCTGCAGATGAGAGAACGACTGTGAATGACCAATTCTTACACCTCCACTGGGAGGTGCCCCTTCCTTCTGCCAGGGCAGCCCAGCAACCTGGGCTCAAAGGCAGGACCCACCTGCCGGGACTCTGAGATCACTAGCTCTCAAACTTGAGCACACATGAGAATCAACTAGGAGCCTTGTTTTGAAGACCGGGATTGCTGGCTCCCACCCCCACCATTTCAGGTTCAATAGGTCTGGCGTGGCGTCTGAGATTTGCATTTCTAAATGAGCTCTCTGGTCATGCAGATACTGCTGGTTTTCACTTAAAAGTTGTAAAATCTTGGGTAAAATAATTCCTTGAACTTCAGGGTCTGCAAGAACGGTGGAGAGCAGGACTGGTGAAGGGGTCTCCTCCTGCCCTCCCCTCCCTATTCTTGCCCAGGCCAAGGCTGCAGTGGAGGTAAGAGTCCTGAGCGGTGCAGCACCAGCCGACAAAATACAGTCTGGTGCTAGGCTGACGACGCACAGTCACGATTTCTTTGAACAAATATTTTCTGCTGATGGTGTGCAAGATACTGGAGGCACAACTTAGGTGGTTCCCACAAACCAATAACTGGATAATCAACAAGTATGTAGGTAAAAGCATCTGATGTCGCCCACTCGGCATCACAGACCCCATCAGCCTCTGCTCCTTCAAGAAGCGGATATCCTTGAAGTTCCCGCAACAATTACAGCACCTGCTGGGTCCCACTCATTGATGCCCACTGATACCTGCTGGAGGAATAAGGGAGTGACTGAGTGGCGAGAACTGGCCCGCAGCTGCCCGGAGCTGGGGGAGGTGGGTTGTGCGTGGATACTCCCTGACTTCCTCCTCAAGGCCTCAGTGTGGCTGTGGGTCATTCCCCGTGACACACATATCGGGACAGTGTCTGGGAGATGCTCAGGGTATTGCAGGTGGGGCTGAGTTCCCCCTGAGCTCCCAGCCCAGCACACAGACCTCCTGGAACCTCCCAGAACCTCCTAGCTATTTCCCTGACACCGCTGACTGGTCAGCCCCTCCAGGGCAGCAGGAGGCGAGGCATTAGGACAAAGCACTCAGGGCAAGATGTGTGATGCCCTTCACAGGAATGAGGGCATTACACTGGCAGCAAATTTAGTTTTCCAGCTGCTTTCAGAAGACCATGCCACTCCTAGGCTACCTGCCTTGGAGGCCATGACTGGCAGTCACAGTGCCTGCTTTTTGTCCCTTTATGTTGCAACCATGCTGAAGAGCGTGGTCCCACCATGAACCAGGCCCCACAGTGACCAGCACGCCCAGGTGACTGGAGCTAAGCTGGTCTGGCCGTTCTGCTGCCGGCACTGGCCGCGTCAGAATGAACTTGTTACAGCAGGTGGGGGAGCAGAGCATGCCACCTTCCCCAAACTTATCCTGCAGCCACGACATCCCTGCCAGTCTTATTACTACTTCCTGTTGGATGGTCCCAGCGCCTGGCACAGCATGAGGGCACCGGGATGATCGCAGCCGCATTAATCTGACACATCAGTGTTCGCCTAGCTGGGTGAAGGGAGAGGGGTTTGTGTTACACGGAGACACTGAGGCTCCTGCTGCTGTTCTTCCACACCTCACTGTTCTCACACAGCCGCCTGGCCCCAGAGTGGAGATGAGCATGCATGTGCCCTGTGGTGCAGTGGCAAGTATTTCTACCTGGGCAGGGCTTTCCCTTGTGGAAGGCACTAAAACCCCATTTGTTCCTCTAGAAGTCTTACATATGGAATAGAAACTGACTGGAACCTCTCCAGACAAAAAGCACTGGGGAAAGTTACTTGATGTCACAGAGCATGGGCAGCTTGAGAACAGCGTCCCCACACTGGAGGCCATCCTCCCGCATCGTCCTCGGCAGCTCCTCGCCTCCTGTGGACTGTTTTCTGCACAAGTTAAACAGACCCGCAAGAGAGGTTGCTGTTACGGGAGCTCGAAGCAGCCACAGAGCTCAGGTGAAGGAAGCAGAACAGCCTTCTGGGAGGACAAAGCTGGCCCAGCCCTCTGCCTCCCACTGGGGGTCCGTTCATTCAGATTCTCACTCGAGATGGATCTGTTCCTTGCTGACACCCGAAAGGAAGTGTTCTGGTAGGTGGGAGTTCTCTGAGGCTACAGAAGCGATAGTAGTTTGCTAACTCAGGACACAAGCTCAGAAACCTTCTCATTTCCTTCCCAACAGACCCGAGAGCTCCATTCTCTGCACAGAAACACACCGCCCTGCGCCACTTACTGTGAAGTCGCTCCGGATGGCAAAGTTTTCTGGCTTGATGTCGCAGAGGTGGAGGCGGTGGGAAAAGTCACTGTCAAAATGGTTCACCATGTCCAAGAAGCTGAGCGCGATGTCACTGATGGCCCTGGCCTGGCCACCCCCAGGGGCACCTGGGACCCGGTCCAGGGGGAAGAGTGCCCTGTGGTGGGGGCTGCCCGCGGCGAGGAACTCCACCGCGTAGAAGTGGCCACAGGAGCCCAGCACAGGCAGCACGTGTGGGCTCAGGTCCTGCAACAGGCTGAAGTAGACGTACTCCTCCTGCTGCAGCAGGGCCCACAAGCTGGCCAGCTGTCCCCGCCAGCGCGGGCCCCGCCTGCCCGGCCACCATGGCCCCAGGCTGCTGTTGGACAACTCCAGGCCCAGAGCGCTCTTGACCTCCCCAGCCACCATCAGGAGGAGCTCTGCCTCGGGGATGTCCTGGCCACCCTCCCCTTCCTCCTCTTCCAACAGGCTGAGGGGCGGGAAGCTGGAGAAGGCCTCCTCCTTGGACTTGAGGACCACGGGCCGGCCGCGCCAGTCGGCCTGTAGCACCTTCTTGCCCCTGTCGTAGTGCAGGCAGCGTTGGAACAGCAGCTTTCCCGCCACACACAGGTCCTCGCAGAGGTCCCCAGCCAGCGCGCCGCCCCGGTAGTCCTGGCACTGCAAGGAAGGGAACAGTCAGTCACCATGGGGAGGGCCAGGTGCCGTCCATCTCTCGGCTGGGGTTAGGGAAAGGGACAGCCTGGCCTCTGCCCTCAGGATGCTGATAAGCCAACTGTGCAGAGAAACCTCAGTCCTGTGGATCGCAGAGGCCACTCAGTCAGTAATTCAGGGGAAGGTTAAAGGAGCCGCTCACAGTCATTACACGACTCAGTTAGGCCTAGGACAGGTCTGCAGAATCAGGACACCTGCGACTGGGAAGCGCGACTTCCTATCATTCAGCTGGGTGGCTCTGGGAAGCCAGAGGCCAGGAAACCAACAGGTGAAGGGCTGGACCAGGCCAGTAGCTCTCGACTCTGGCTACACTGCAGGGTCACTGGGAGAGCTTCTAAGTCTCACATCTAAGCAGCTAGGTCAGGTCTCAGCAGAGGGAACCCAGGAGCCCTATCTGCCCACAGGCTGGACCATAGTAATGACCCTTCCTGCAGGTACATTCCTTGAGCTTGCTGTTTTCCACATGAAATGGAGTGGCCTCTAAAGCTTTCAGGCTGGAGGTTTGCAGATGTTTAGAGGAGAAGCCTCTGGAGGATACATGAGTGAGCACAGGGCTCATGGCTGGTGACCTGGAGAAGAAGGGGGACCAAGGAGGACCCATGCAGGATACATTCTGGAAGAGTAGGGCGTGTTTTCATCTGGGCGGCAAGCAAGGCTGTCCACGAGTCCCCGGATGGGGTGTTTCTCCTAAACCTCAGGAGACCTTAGGATGGAGCCACTAGCGGACCTGGCGACCTTCCCCACCACACCACAAATTCCCTGAGAAGCGCGTCCAGCCCGATGATCCTGCCAGAGGCAGGGAAGGAAGAAGTGAAGTATGGAAGGAAGGAGAGGACTGTCATCCTCTTCTCTCTTTTCTTTTTCAGAAAATCTAAACTATGGGACCACTTTTATTAGGGGTTGAGTATATTTCCTAATCCCACCTGTTTCCCCAACAAATGAGTCTTCCTCCATGTCAGCAAATGAAGGCCTCTCTTCCTTCCAGAAACTTCTACAGCACATGAAACAACAGAGTCACCCTCGTTCCTCTAAGGCCATGAGAAATGCCAAATCCCAAAGCTGTTGTTCTCACCCCATTTCATGTATGAGAAAGGACCTTGAAGTCTCAGCGGTGGAAGGGCAGCTTTGGTGCCAGGACAAAGGATGGGGCCAAGGGCCACTGAGCTTGGATTCCATGGCCCAACCTTACTGCCACATCCTCACCTGCTCTGGGCCTCAAATTCCTTTCCTGCGTCGCACCCCCTGCCTCCCTGCATGGTGATTGTACCGGCCAAGAGGGAAGTGTGCGTGCATGCCACAGCATATGCATGAGCACCAGGCATCAGGAGAGGCCTGAGAACAGCCTTGGGTTCATAATTGGATACTGCCCAGCCTTGCAGGTGGCCAGGTAGATCAACTTGACCCATCCCAAGCAGATTACAAGCAGCTCCTTGAGGTCAAAAGCTGGACCTCTAGTGTCTAGACGTACAAATAATTCCAAAATCAGGAGCATGATGGCTCACCCCTGTAACCCCCACACTTTGGGAAGCCAAGGCAGGCAGATCACTTGAGGCCAGGAGTTCGAGACCAGCCTGGCCAACATGGTGAAACCCCTTCTCTACTAAAAATACAAAAATTAGCCAGGCGTGGTGGTGCATGCCTGTAGTCCCAGCTACTAGGGAGGCTGAGGCAGGAGAATCACTTGAACCCATGAGGCACAGGTTGGAGTGAGCTGAAATTGTGCCACTGCACTCCAGCCTGGGCAACAGAGCAAGACTCTGTCTCAAAAAAAAAAAGAAATCCAAAATCAAAAAACCTCTGAAAACGTACAAGTTTTTCATGACTGATTTGACCTTATGTGGTGTCAAAACCCGGCTGAAAAGTTACGAGCCTATTTGTATCTATATGTGTTTGACTTGGTATGAATTCACATCCATTTTGCCGCAGAATTATTAACTTCATTACTGGCACTGCCCCACATGCAAAATATAAGGTAGTATATGATCTTTCTAACATTCAACAAGATTTGAATTTTGAGACACACCTGGCCCCAAACCATTAGATAAGAGAGGGACTGGGGGCTTTATAAACACTGCGGGCTAATCGTTCAAAGTGCTTATTGAAAAGAAACACCCCCAGACTCCCAGTGCTTAAAAGAAGTATCTAGATATTTTTCAGGACTATTTCAGGTAGTACAACAGCCTGAAAGGCCAAAGCCAAGCTGTCTGACTGCCCCCCTGGCTTCCTGCTGAGATGGGGGGGATCCTGCCAGCCACTGCAATTTAGATCTCTGTATAATGCATTGGGTGGGGGCGACGGGGGTCTTGCTTGGCTAACACAATGATGCAAGCGAGAGAGACCTATAGACAGAAACTCATGAACCTGGCCCTGGAGCTAGGGACACCACCCTATTTGCCTGGGGCTGACTTTGTGTCTTTGGAAACCCACACCCGTAAGGAAGTTGTATGAACATACATTCACCAGCTGCTTTAAACACCTTTGGAGTTGTGCACCTCCTGTGTTCATCTTGGAACTGAACTGAACAGAATCTTGGTTAAATGTCATTCTTTGGCTTTAACCCTGGTCACTCTTTCTCAGGCACCGGATCATGAAAGGCACATGGGAGGATCCAGACCCTTCACGCCCAGCATGCTTTGCTTGCCATCACCTCCACATCGCCCTTCGGAAGAACGTGGCAGCTGGTCAAGCTCCTCTGAGACCTTTCAGGAGAGCCCTGAGAGGTGAGGTGAGGACGAGTGATAAGGAACTGAGGCCACCATGAGCAAGAAGATATAGATGGCAGAAGCAGCAAGGGCTGTTCATTTTACTTGTTGGGGTTTGTCCCGTACTAGATCTGGTATTTACAGAGTTTCACGTCTCTATAAATCTGATAAGAAAGTGCAAAACAAAAACAAAAAACAAACAAACAAACAAACATTGTTTCCTGTTCTCCTTTTAAATTTAAAAAAAAAAAAAAGCTTCCGTAAGTGTGATACCCAAAATAGTTGATTCATTCCCATAAAATTTTACAGTGTTCTCACATATTTAGTGAAAAGTGCTTTTGCATAAAGTAGAGAACCATTGAAAAAGAAAGGAAAGCACAGAATAGGACTCCAGTGTAGCCAGAGGTGTGACCCTGAGCTGGGAGCTTCAGAGTCCTGCAGTGCTGAGGAGGGGAGGGCGGGGAGACGTGGTCCTGGTTGCAACTGAGAGAGGAGGCTCAGGAGAGAAGTGTCAGAGACACAGGGCCCTGTTTTCTATTAGCCTGTGATAAGCAGAGTGAGGAGGGTGCCCACTGTGACTGCCAGGGCCCTCACCCCTGTCATCTGAACTGTGGCCACCATAGCCACTAGCCATGAGAGACACCTGCCGGCCAAGAAGCCACCTCCTCTTGGCTCCACTGGGATTGGGACTGGGCCACCCCCAGATCACCAGCGCCAGCTTTCCCAGCTGCGCCTGAGCCTGGACGGGCCACCATCAGGCCACAGCCGCCAGACTCCGGAGTTCGTGGAGCAGAGGGGACAGCCTTCGAAATTCCTAAATAACATTAGAGTGACAGGGCAGGGCCACCGTGAGGCTAAGCTTGGCACAGATTGGGTCTGCCTCTGGGTTCTGCCCCTGGCTTGCTGTGTGACTTGCTTCCGAGTCTGGAAAATGAGGACAATGGTGCCGTGTCCTGGAGTCAAACAAGGTCACAGGGAGACAGTCCTACCACAGTGCCCGGCCTAAGGTGGCTCGCTCAAGGCTAGTCCCCTCTCCAGCCCTGGTTGGGAAAGGGTGGGGGGCCCGGGCGTCTTCTTCCTGGGGGAGATGCCTCTGAGCTCAATTTTGAAAGAGGAGTTAGAAATCTGCCTTAGCAGGCAAGGGAGAGGCCAGCTGAGTCACGGAGAAGAACTTGTGCAAAGGCCCCGAGTTTCAAAGTAACCCTGTGTGTTCAGAGACCCAGAAACGGCCCCTGGGAGGAGAGGGCACAGTTGAAGCAAGCGCCTACTGACAGGCTGGGCTGCTGTATGTGAAACACCGTTCGGGTGTCTCCATCGGACTCACATGCTTCCTACCCAGCCTGGCCAAATCAAAATTTGCCCGGAAGCCAGCCCCACCCCTAAGTGGAATTCTTGTCTTCCTCCCCTACCCCAGCGCTCAGTAAATCATGGCCATGTGAGAGCGTCACTGGGTCAGGTCCCCACAGCACCGTGTTTAATACAAACTGTGCCTCATCAATGACATACAAATCTATACGAGATTTGCCCCTGTGAATTTGGAGGGCGATTCCAAACAGGAGTTGTGAGACATTTAGAACAATGGTGTAACTGTTGAATTTGGCATCCAGCCTATGGGTTTTGGAAGGAAACATTCATTTTGGCTGTTTTTCTGAAGATCAGAACATTGACTTCCAAGCCTGCCTCCCTGACGCCTGCTTCTTGCTGCGACACTGGGTATCAGAAAGGGCAGAAAGTGCAGCAGGTGACGAAAGCCTTAACCAGACCTGCCAGCTTCTACAGGTAAGGTCTTGGGTTTGTAACCTAACTTTTCAGTATCCCGGTCACCGCGCTTGTCCTAAGAAAGCATTTACATTACAGCGACGCATGCCAAAAACACACACAGCTCTTCCTCAACTTACAGTGGGTGATGTCCCAACAACCCCAGAGTAAGTTGAAAATGGGTTTCATACCCCTAACCCACTGAGCATCACCGCTTAGCCCAGCCTACCTTCAACACGCTCAGAACACTTACAGCAGCCGATGGCAGGGCAAAATCATCTCAAACAAAGCCAATGTAAAATACAGTGTTGACTTTCTCATGTAATATATTGAATACTGCCCTGAAAGTGAAAAACAGAATGGTTGTATGGATCCTCAAAGTGAGTTCCCACTGAATGCATCTCACTTTCACCACATCATAAAGTTGAAAAATCGTAAGTGAAATCATCATAAGTCAGGGACCGTCTGTATACAAGTGTGGTTATGTCACAGATGTTCCTTGATACCCTTTACAATGAAGTATTTTCGGCATTTCAGTTCCTACTCTTCTTATGTAGAACGCAAAATTTGTCTCCCATGGCTTACCAGTGTTAACGTCTAAGTCTGCAGAATTGTTCTGCATGTCTGGGCCTGCTAAGCACAGAAAAAGATTTCATCCAGCCTTTTAAAAAAAACAGTCAACTTAATGTACAAATTGCAAGTTTGAATTTAAAATTTTTATCAGGCCAGGCACAGTGGATCATGCCTGTAATCCCAGCAGTTTGGGAGGCTGAGGCAGAAGGATCACTTGAGCCCAGGAATTCAAGACCAGCCTGGGTGGGCAACATGGCGAGACCCCTGTCTCTGCAAAAATAAAAAAAAAATTAGCTGGGCCACATTTATAGTCCCAGCGACTTGGGAGACGGAGACAGGAGGATTACTTGAGCCTGGGAGGTAGAGGCTGCAGTGAGCCACCCTGTCTCAAGAAAACAAAGGAAAACCCCAAAAACTTTCATCATCTTAAAGATAATAGTAGAATTATTTTATTAGCAGCATATCCTGTTGAAGTAGCTGAGTTTTTTTTAAACTCAATAGAAGTAGTTTATACAGGTCTATTTTAAAAGGTAGTCTTTCTCAGACTCCTCTGTGCATAGGAGGAGCTCCTAAGGCCAGCTTAAAGACAGGTACATTTTTTGTACCCAAATGTGTGTGTATATAAAATCCACAGGTATTGGAGTTGGAAATACACTGAAAAAACAAGTTAGTCTCATTGCAGCTAACTCTGGCGTGCTTTTAAAATTAATTACATTTGCAGTGGATTTGTGCTTCTCATGGATGTGAAAATATCCACACAGATGCACTTTCCCATCAAATCAGTCCTAGCTTTTGTAAGAAGCACTCTTTGCAATCATTGCTTAGTATCTTTCTATGTCGTGGTTCTCAGGCAAAAACAAAACCGGTCCACTCTAGTCTAGAAAAACTATTGATAAGGTCCCAGAGGTCATGTCTGAGGGCTGGGTTTTCTTTTGTGTGTTTGTTTTTAAGGAGCATTAAGCTCCTATGCAGTTTAGCAACACTCATACTTGACAGTGGTATGCTTTCCGAAGCAGCTATGCTGTGCTTTGCAGAATCTCAGCGCAGTTAGCTCGTACACTGTGTAACCCCTCTCTACTTTAGGAATGTGGCCGAGCATTCAGGCAGAGTCATTCACTGCTGAGAAATCTCTCTGGGTATGTGCCCTGGATGCTGTAGTCCCGTTGGGACCTCAACAGTTTCTATCACAGAGGCAAAGAAAGATAAGCCTGCCCTATTAAAAACGAAGCTCTAATGTAGACAACTACATGAAATTCCATCAAGACCTAACTAGCCAAAAGGCAGTTAAGCCTTCAGGATAGCAGTCTGTGGGAATATCTTTGACATGCTTTGAAAATGATTTGCTATGGAAGGGTTAAGTATACGAGGTGTTACATAGGGTTTCCACTATTAGAGAAGCCGCTTACCGTCACGTCATTGCTACCATCAGACTACACAGAGTCATGTCCTGGTGCCTCACCATATTAACTGTGTGAAGCAGGGCAAGTCACTTCACCTCCCAGGGGCTCAGTTTTGCCATCTGTGAAATGGGGATACTAAAAGCAACTACTTCATAGAGGTTGTTGAGGGAATTCAGTGAAATAAGCCCCATGAAATGATTCACACAGTGCCTTCCCAGAGGAAGAGTCAACAGACAGCAGCCCACATCTTCTGCCTCTGTGTGAAGGGCTCAGCCTGCAGAATGAATGAGAAGCCAGGCGTATCAATGATCCAGCACCAAGCTAGCCCCCCAGCTGGCTGGGCCTGCTGACACAGCCCACTGGAAAAGCGGGGCTCCAGAGACCTGAGTGCACCTATTTCTTGATTACGGTGTGTTGTCCCTCTTCAAGCCGCCATTAAGAAGAGCCCTAGAGTCTGACCAGGAAAATCTGAGCTGGAAGACCCGGGGCTCAATTCCCTTGGAACAGTTCAGGTTGGCTCTTCTAGAAACTTGTCAGTGGGATGTGGTTGGCTAGAGTGGAACCTCCCTGGGGAGGTGGAGTGTGGGCTTGGGGAGAACATGGAGACCTCTGATCCCTATCCCCTGACTCTGACTTGCCCCTAAGCTTTTTCCTCTGATTCCTTTATCCTACAGGTGGGTTCACCCCTGGCAGGCCAGCAATGCCCCCTGCCAGGCGGGAGCCTGGGAACACTGGCAGCCCCCGCTACCGGGGGCGGGAAATCCACCACAACTCCCTGGCCTCTGCCAGAAAGTCTCCCTTCGGCTCAGCTGGCAAAGTGGTTTCTTCTGTGCTTTGGTATTCAGAGTGAAAGCTAATGAGAGTCTGGAGGCCCATCAGGAAAATAACAACCAGTTTTATTATTACAGATAAAAGCCAGGCAGAATGAATCAGAAAGTGCCAGGGGAGCGGAGACAGAGGCTCAATTCAGTTCAAGTCCTCAGAAGACACAATGCCAACCTCTACTTGGCAACTCAGCCCGGCAGAGTTGGGATTGTGAAGACTGGGGTCGTATTTAAACCCTGTCCTAACTGAGAGTGTCCTGGGTAAAACTTGAGTCAGGGAACTGTGTGGGTCTCACATCAACATATGCAGGATGAAAACAGTAGAAAAGGAAGTGGCAGGCAGACAGGGGGAGAAAGAGTTCTGAGAATGTGTAAGGAGTAAGGAACTCAAACAGGGCCTGCGGCAAAGGCTGCTCCCCAACAAACCAGTTCACGGAGACAGCGTCACATCAACACCTAGGGAGATGGATGTGGCCTCCGCCATCGTTCTTTTGGCAGTAGGAAAGATTGAGGGCCTTCAGGGGCAGAACCAATCTCTCCAGCTTTATGTCTGACCAGAAATTATTCCATATGGCTGCCATTGAAGATATATTGGTAAAGCCTCTAAACAGAATTGGTTTTAATTTACGACCTGGAATGCTGGGAAAGTTATGATTAGCAATTACTTAAATTATGCTGGACGATTTAATTTCCATTATTAAGCCTTTCCTCACTTAACCAAAGGTAAAGAAATGAAAAATGGCATTCCTTTTTTATCTTAAGCTAAAGGATTTCTATATTAAATTTGTAAATAGGTGTTCCACTCTAGCCAAACCATCAATGTTTGTTTATTATAATTAGTCTATCAGCACTCCCTTTATAAGAAAAGAAAACCAGGGGGGAAAAAATTTATAAATGAAAAGGATTTTTATGGGTTCCTAAGAAAAATCAATGAGCTCTTACAACTTAACACTTGATAAAACTGGCCCAGTGTGGTGGTTCATGCCTGTAATCCTAGCACTTTGGAAGACCGAGGTGGGAAGATCGCCTGAGGTCGGGAGTTCGAGACCAGCCTGACCAACATGGAGAAACCACTGTCTCTACTAATAATACAAAATTAGCTGGGCGTGGTGGCAGAGGTTGCGGTGAGCAGAGATCAGGCCATTACACTTTAGCCTGGGCAACAAGAGCAAAACTCCATTAAAAAAAAAAAAAGAAAAGAAAAAAAGAAACTTGATGAAACTTAAGTGTAACACTAGAAGGGGTCAATAGAATCTATGGGTGTCTCACCTACATACGTTCAATTCACGATGACACTATGACCCGCGTCAGAGTTAATTAGGGAGCATAACTTGTTTTAGCTGGTATACCTGGCTCACTTTTTAAAAAAACAATTTCAATCTCACTTAAAAAATCATTTACTTTAAAAACCTTTGTGGTCCCACATTTTGAAAATCTACAATCTCAAAAGGCCCACCCATATGTAAGCAACTGGACTGAAAACTTCCCATGTGTTTCTTGAAGAGTTTTTAGAAAATAGATCACTTTTCAAACCAAATGCTTAGACGGTCACTATTTTAGGAAGTGAATAATCGCTTGAGAAGTCATGTAAGAGTTGTTGCTACTATCTTCCCCTTTCTGGGATTTAGGGGACTCCCACGTTTATTCAAGTCTCCTTTGCGCCTGAAAGAACGGCTAGCCACGTTTCCAGTCAACTAAAGGTGGGTATTTCATTCACGTGATGTGAGCCCAGCGCACGCAGCAGTCTGCAAAATGCCAAATGTTTCTTCCTCACCCTAATTTTCCGGTTCAGTTGAGGAGCTGCTGGGTGCGAGCTTTCGGGCCCTCCCGGGTTAGGAGGCTCCTGTCGAGGACCCAGGATCCGGGATCCGCCCGGTCCGAGCCGCCTTCGCAGCGCGCTCTGCTCGCCAGAGCGCACGCTGCATCGGTTCCCACAGACCGCGATCGCGGAGAGCCCGGGCTCTGGGGCGCAGGAGGGCCGGGGTCCGACCAGCCCTCCGCATGGGCTTGGCGAGGTAGGGGGAGACCTGGCAGCTCAGGGCGGAATCACAGAACGCGGGCTGGGCTGGAGCGCTGCGGACCCGAGAGACAGAGGCGTGGCACCCCCGATCCCGAACCCCGCACTGGCTCGTGCCCAGAGCCCGGCGGCCTGACACCGGACGCCGGCACCGAGGGGCTGTCCGGAGGCTCGACCAGACCTAGACACTCGTATGAAACCCACAAACTTTCTTCCGGAGCTCGGGCTCAGGGGTGGCGAGAGTAGGACGGAAAGGCTGTCTGGGGACAAAGGGCAAATGCTGGCGAAAAGGGGAGAGACACCCCAGCTAGCCCACAGAGCATTCCCGGCTGCTTCCCCATTCGGGGGACCAGGGCGTGCGCCTCTGGCATTCCACGCAGGTGTCGGGACCCCACGCCCCCGGCGGGTGCCACCCAAGTCCCCGGGGAAAGCTGGGGGTCGGGGACGGGTGCGATCCCCCCTCCCGGGACGCGCGGCGCGGGGCAGAGCGGCGGCGGGACTTACCAGCGCAGCCAGGATGCGCCGGCTCTTCTCGTTGGTGCA
>NC_037686.1:67263890-67448890 GCF_003255815.1 Theropithecus gelada
ATGGTCTAAACACGACGCTCTTCCGCTCTTCTGTTTTGGTGATTGCACCAACCCGCCCGGCCCCGCGCGCCCGCCGCCCGCGCCATGGCCAGCCCGGCCCGCGCCCCGGCCCCGCGGCCGCCCGCGCCCCTAATTCTGCACTCGCGTCGCGGCTCCGCGGCTCAGGCCCGTGCGGCGGGGAGGGGGCACAGGGGAGGGGCCGAGTGAGGGTTGGGGCAGGCCCCGCGCCTGGGGCGGAGGTGCGGGGAGGGCGTCCAGCAGCAACACCCCGCGAGCCCGAGCACCGGCTGGGGGTCCACTCGCCGCATCCCCGGCTCCACCCTCCCCACTTTTTTTATTTTTTATTTTTTGCACTTTTTTCCCCAAGAAGACCAGCTCCCCACTTAAACAAAATCCGGGTAGATTCAATCCCCTCTCTCTTTGGGTACTGATTCCTCCGACTACATATCTTCAATTGTCACATTGCCCGCCTGCCCCCCTTCTTCTCTGACCGACTGCCAGGTGCCCCTGGCCCTGGCGCTTTTCACAGCACACCCTCGCCCCGGCGGGCTGCAGCGCTGTTCCCACCCGTTTACCTCTCCTCTAGAACCGCCCTCCTCTGAGTCTCACCCCAACTTGGGTTTCCTCCGGGCCCTCCCGGGAGTGAGATCCGGAGCGTGCAGAGAGTCGGGGGTCGAGGACAGTCAGGAGGTTCTGGGACTACCCAGCCCTCTCCTTCCCACGGGCACCCCTGAATCAAACCCCCGCCGTCTCCTAGGCTGGAAAACTCGCTGTAGTCCTCTTCAGGGCTACAAAGAGCTGCTCTGGAAACGTCTCCCGGGGGAGGAGAACACGTCCACCACGTGTGTCTAAATCTGTATTTATAGATTCGCAGTATCATCTGGGAGAGCAGGCATCGTGTTCGCATCCCAATCGTTCTGTAAAGCAGACTGGCCCTGGGCCCACAGGGCGTCCCTGGTTCTCACCAGCATCCCCCACCCCACCCAGGGATGCTTCTCACTCCCTGAACGTCTTTCTCCAGGACACAGGGAGGTGGCGCCTCCCCAGGGGAATTGTCACAGCTGAGGGACCGTGTAAGCCAGCACGCCCGGTGGCTCCTGCGTTCACTAAACAAAAGCTTATTCAGTGCCCAGTGCGTGCCAGCCCATCCCGGATCGCTCTCCCGCCCGCCCTGCGCCTGAATTTCACATGACCCATTCCCGAGTTTAGAGATAATAGAAACATGCCCTGATCACGGAGTGCTGTGATTGTCCCACAGGAGCTGGCTTCTTGCCCTTGTCTCTTCTGCAACTCGCTGGTTTAACTTTGTTTTATGGCTGGCTGGGCGGTAGGAGTCCCCAGGAATTAGCAAACATCGGGTTAACAAACCCTGAGCCCCAAGAAGCACTTTGGGACACCACAAATATGCCCCGAATGCAACAGACCCTTGGGGTTTGGGTATCACTCAATGAATAGCAGTAAGGTCGGGTGAAGCACCCTCTGTGTGAAGGTTCCCCCACCTCCATCCATCCCAGCAGAGCCCAACCACAAGTACCTTATTTTAATGGGCTGGCTGTATGGAAACTGTTGTTTCATTTCAAAATAGGTGTGGAGCATAGAAAGCGTCCTAGGATGCTGCATTAAAATCTCAATTTGAGGCCAAGTCTGCTGGCTCATGCCTGCAATCCCAGTGTTTTGGGAGGCCAAGGCAGAGGGATTGCTTGAAGCCAAGAGTTCGAAACCAGCCTGGGCAAAAAAAGAAAATAGAGGGCATGGTGGTGTGGGCTAGTAGTCCTAGCTGCTCTGGGGGTAGAGGCAGGAGGCCTGCTTGAGCCCAAGAATTTGAAGCTGCAATGACTGTTATCACACCACTGCACTCCAGCCTGGACAAGAGAACGAGACCCTGTACCTAAAAGGAAAAAAAGAAATCTCAACCTGATGTGAAGTTGTTTTCCTTTCCCAAGAATTGTATTGGGTGTGGGGAGGGGAGCATAGGAATGGGAAGAATGAGATGAAGAAGTGTGACTACTTATCCTTTAAAACACAGGAACAGAAATTACAGGGGGAAAAGCAGAACTTGAAATCAAAATTAACCACATTCAGATCTACATGGTGTTTTACTTTTGTGGGTTTTAAAAATCCAGTATTAAGCACAATTCTTTTGGCATTTTATAAAGTATTCAGAAGAAAATAAAATTATAATCCCACAGTAAAGAAATCCTTTTCATATTCAGCACTGTTTTAATACAGAAGTGACGGTGCTCTCTAGCACAAGGTGGAGAATACAGCCTGGGCTGATACCAACGAAAGTTTTATTTTGCAGTTTTGCCTTTTGAAACTGTGTAGCTTGTAAAGCTTATGAACTGTTTTGCACTGATTTAAGGTAATTAGGAATTTTTGTAGGATATAGGCAGGGATTTAGCATCAAGATGTTCTTTAGAACACAGTTTGTAATAGCAACATTGGAAGTAACCTACTGTGCACCATGAGGACTGGTGAAATAAGCCTTAGTCCTCCGCTGGTGGGAAAACAATGCTGGCATAAAAACTGTGATGTGAGGTGTATGTGGACAGGAAAGATATTACAGGAGAAATTTGTCGTTTCTCCTTGTCCTGCGCCTCTTCCCCTTCTCCTTGCACAGAGTTTCCTTGGGGAATCACACCCTCTCAAGCTCTGACCCCAGCTGCAGCGCCAGCCCAGGGTGGGCTCCTGATCCGTGGGCTGAGAACAGCTTCTCATTCCCCAGTCACACGGGCCAGTCAGGCAGCCCAGGCCCCAACACGCCAATCCCAGCTAAGCACGCGGGCCTCTCAGGCTTTTTCTGAACAGTTGGGAAAGAGAAGCTTTGTTTGGGCGGAGATGGCCAGGCTCTGAGGATGTGGTGGCCAAGAGTCACCACAAGGGGAGAATCTGCCGGAGGGGAGGCCAGCCCAGAGGAAGGGGGAGGAATGGAGGGGGACTTCTGAGGATGTCCTTCGAGTTCCCGACTTTCCAATTACCCAAATGATACATTCTCTTTGTGGCTTAAGTGAGTTCGGGTTGGGTTTCTGTCATTTACAGTGGAAAGAGCCTTGACCAGTACAGATGTTCATGATATCAATGAGTGAACAAGCAAGTTCCAAAACATTATGTTCCGTGTGATTCCATCGTACTTGTTTGTTTGTTTGTTTTTTTAAGGCATACCATATACTTAATGCAATGTACACTCACACAAAATCTGAAGAGTGGCATGAAAATGTTGATAGTGTTATCTCCAGGCAGAAGGACTGCAGGTGATTTTTATTTTATTCTTTTTGCTTGCTTATGTCAATTTTCTAATTTTATTTCAGGTAAGCACACATTATTTGTGTAATAATGTTATTTAAAGAGGAGAATTACCCAAAGAGACTCAGATATGGGAGTCCTGGCCTCTGCAGCTCTGGTCCGTGCAGCTGCTCCAGTGAGCGGGACGTAGGAGAGATACAGCCTCAGCCATACTGAACCACTTTGAAGGCTTTATTGCTTCATCCGCTGTGATCTCCCAGCCATGTTCATTTTTCTGTAATAAAGCTGAACCTGGTAGGAGTTCATTCATTCATTCATTCATTCAAAGCACTACTGAGCACCTCTATTTTGATGTCAAAGATATAAAGATGGGAGACACTGGGCTCAGCCCTCTTTGGTGAGGGAGACCATCAAGCAGCTCTCTCCAGCGGGTTCTGTGCAAAGGGAGATGCTGCGTGTCCATCACTGTCTTCCCTTCCACTACCCCTGCCCCACGGGGCTCTGCCAGAGCCAGGGCTGCTGCTGCTGCTGCCCTCACAAAGGCCAGTCCCAGGGCCACGGGTGAGGTCTTGCACTCCAAATGTCCATAAGGATCCCCAAAAGGACTTGGGTGAGAGCCATAGCAGAGGAACAGGAGTGGGCCAAGGCACAGGATCCTATCATTTTTCTTTTTCTCCTGATGACTTTTCATCTCATCATCTTGCAGGCCTGAGTAAGTCTCTCAACCGTCTGCCCAGGAACTCAGGACAACAGCTCTTGCCCCTCCAACTCCTGCCTGTATGATGAGAGGATACACATTCTTGAGTCTCATGCCTCCTCTCTCTTTTTTTTTCTTTTTGTGGTTTTTTTTTTTTTTTTTTGAGACAGGGTCTCACTCTGTTGCCCACGCTGGAGTACAGTGGCGTGATTATAGCTCACTGTAGCCTCCAGCTCCTGGGTTTAAGCAATCCTCCTGCCTGGTTAGGATAATTTTTTAAAACTCTATTTTTTGTAGGGATAGGGCTCAATGTGTTGTCCAGGCTGGTCTCAAACTCCTGGGCTCAAGCAATCCTCTTGCCTCTGCCTCCCACAGTTCTGGGGTTGCAGATTGGAGCCACTGTGCCTGGTCCATGCCTCCTTTATAAGGAGAGGGGGATCATAGCTCTTCCATACCTTAGGTTTTCAGACTACCGGGTTATAGTCGTCATCTTATTTATTTATTTATTTAATCTTGAGACAGAGTTTCACTCTGTTGCCCAGCCTGGAGTGCAGTGACATCACCACAGCTTACTGCAGCCTCCACCTTCTAGGCCCAGCCATCTTCCCATCCCATCCTCCTGAGTAGCTGGGACCACAGTTGTGCATCATCACTCCCAGCTAATTGAAAAAAATTTTTTTCTTTTTTAGAGATGGGGTCTTGCTATTTTGCCCAGTCTGGTCTCACACTGCTGGGCTCAAGGGATCCTCCTGCCTTGGCCTCCCAAAGTGCTAGGATTACAGGCATGAACCACCGTACCAGACTACTATCATCATTTCTAAGCAGATTTATTGAGGTATAATTTGTATACTGTGAAATTTCCTGTGTTTTAGGCATTCAATTGAGTGATTTTCAATACATATGCAGAGTTCTGCAGCCATCACCACCACCGTGTGACTGTGGAGCGTCTCTATCATCCAGGAAGCTCCCTCCTGCTCACTTGCATTCCCTCCATGCTCCCACTTCCAGCCCCAGACAACTGCTAATCAGTCTCTACAGCTGGGATTTTTTGGACATCTCATATAAGCAGAATCCTAGAGCAGGCATCTTTTGCACCTGGCTTCTTTCACTTAATGCTTTCAGGGTCATCCGTCTTACACCATGTATCACTACTTTGTTCCTTTTGTGTTAAAAATAGCATTCCATTGCATTGTGTGAATACATCAGATAGTGTTTATCCACTCTTCAGTTGAGGGACATTTGAATTGTTTCCACTTTTTGGCTATTGTACATAGTGCTGCTATTTGGCTATTGTACACTGTGTACACAGTGACACATATGCATGTGTCTTATCTGGACATATGTTTTTATGTCTCTTCAATTCCTAGGGGTAGAATTACTGAGTCTCATAGTACATATATGTTTCACTTAAAAACAAACAAACAAACAAAAAAAACACACAAAAAAACTGCCAACCTGTTTTCCAAAGTGGTTGCACCATTTAACATTCCTATCAGCCACGCCTGAGGATTCCAGTTTCTCCATATCCTCACCAACACTCGTTACATTCCTTATAGCCATCCTAGAGAGGGCAAGGTGGTATTTCCGTCTGCATTTACATTGCATTTCCCTATGAAGAGTCATAGCTTTTATTTTCAATAGCTAGAAGTCACCCTGCAATGTAAGTAATCATTCTCTCATTGTCCTGCAGCTGGGTCCTTTTAGAATAGAATCACATTTTAGGAATTTTAGTCCACTTTCTCTCCACTTTGTGGCACCGCCTGGGTTGATGTAGTGGCAAGAGCCTGCACAAGAGGTGAGGCAAAACTATTTGTCATGGAGTTATCAGGGGAGCTGCCGCCCAAGAACGTGGGGCACCCCATCTTCATTGTGGGTGCCATGGGGATTCCAGCTCCTGGAGGACACATGAACACAGTGTTATCCTTTGATCTTAGAACGACTACCACGTTGATGAAGGCCCGGGAAGTGGAAAACTGAAGATGCTGAACATTATTTGCTAGGCTGTTTTGAATGTCATGCCTCTAGAACCACTCGCTGGAGTCTTTGCTGTTCTGTTTTGTGATGCTTTTGTTGTTTGTTGAGGTTGGCCAGAAACCTTTGCACAAAATGAAGCACTTTGTTCCTTATAGGACTCAGCTTGGTTTGTAACCCTCTGGGATTTCCTAACCACCCACAGTTGCACTGCATTCACTGGGACGAAACTTTAGGAAATTCTTCACCATTTTTTGGCCGCCCTTCTTGTATTTTCATTCCAACGGAGACACAGCTGCTTGTTGAGATTTTCCTCCAGTGCAAAGGGAGAGACAGGAGTCCTACTGATGCTTGATGCTACTCCTTCCCGCCTTCACCCCCCAACACACGGCACTGTCTTCACGAAAGCGCATGAAGATTCCTGTCAAGCCCATTCTATTCATGCAAAAGCACAACACAGGGGAAAACATATCGTGCTGTTTGACTTTGGAACTCTCACACCAGGGTCCTTAGGAAAAAGTGACATCCTAGGATTTGTCATTTCCCTTTCAACAAATAACATGCAACTCTTGCAGAGAGCAGTGCTCCAATGTTAAGCACATCTGAAAGAGCCTGAGCCTGACCTGGCACCTGACACGAAATCAGGACCGATTGGGTGGGTTCTTCTCAGCAGCAGATGGAAGGAGAAGGCTTTTTACTCTTTGGTGGGTCCAGGATGTTCACATCAGAAAAGCCGTGGCTGCTTTGCCGAATAAATCTCCTAAAGATTCGGATGGCTCTGAAATTAGATTCCCCTTACCAAAGGATCAGGTGGCTGCTAAAGGTCAGCATATGAGAAGCCACAGTGTCACATCAGCACCATCTCCCTCGCCTGCTTTAATCTCAGCTCTCCAGATGCTGGTGTACGACGGCACTGGCTTCATCAGTGGAGACTCCATTATTACATAGGAGAGTTGGTGGCAGCTGACCCCACTCTCCAAAAAGGGCCTCACAGCCTTTCTACTCTGAGACAGCTTTTGCTCAAACCCAGTACTCCTGGGAGCCCTTACATCCACCAATGACATCGCAATCTACCTAGCAACCTCCTCATACAGAAAGCCAGGAAAATCCTTGGTTCCACCCCTCTCTCACACCCAACACCAGATTTTTAAAAATAGAGTATTTTAAAAGCAGTTTTAGACTCACAACAAAATTAAGAAGAAGGTACAGAGATTTTCTATATACTCCTGCCCCCCGGCATGCACAGCCTCCCCATCATCAACATCTCCCACCAGAGTGGTGCATTTGCTACCATCAATAACCTTACACTGTCACGTCATTATCACCTGAAGTTCATAGTTTACATTAGGGTTCACTCTTGGTGCTCTGCATGCTATGGGTTTGGATAAACATATGACATGGATCCGCCATTGTAAATACAAGGCAAACGTAAACATACAGAAACAGTTACAGAGAGAGTTACAGATACAGATACAGTGACAGTTACAGATACAGATTAGTTACAGATACAGATACATTCAGAGATACAGTTACAGTTGATTCAGCACAGATATAATTAGAGTTACAGATACACATACACATACAGTTACAGATAAAGATACAGTTACAATTATATAAACAGTTACAGATAGAGTTACAGTTGATACAGATACAGTTACCAGTACAGACACAAATTGACACAGTTACAGTTACAGACACAGATGCAGATACAAACATAGATCCAGTTACAGTTACAGATACAGTTATAGATACAGTTTTTCTTGTGTGTGTGGGGGGGGGGTTTTGTTTGTTTGTTTGTTTTCTGTTTTTTGTTTTTTCACTCTTTTTGCCCAGGCTGGAGTGCAATGGCACGATCTCTCCTCACTGCAACTTCCGCCTGCCAGGTTCAAGCAATTCTCCTGCCTCAGCCTCCCAAGTAGCTGGGATTACAGGCGTGCACCACCACACCCAGCGAATTTTTGTATTTTTAGTAGAGACTGGGTTTCTGTGTTGGTCAGGCTGGTCCAGAACTCCTGACCTCAGGTGATCCACCCGCCTTGGCCTCCCAAAGTGCTGGGATTATACCTGTGAGCCACTGCACCTGACCTAGATACAGTTTTAAATACAGATACAGTTTCAGATACAGATACAAATACAGGTACACATACAGTTACAGATACAGTTACTGATACAGATACAGTAATAGTCACAGATACAGTTTCAGATACAGATACAGTTTTAAATACAGATACAGTTACCATTACAGTTGCAGATACACATACAGATACAGTGACAGTTACAGATACAGACACAGTGACAGTCACAGTTGATACAGATACAGATATAGATACAAAGCAGTTTCATGGCCCTACAATTCCTCTACATGTCACCTTACTCATCTTACCCTCCTCACTAACTCCTGGCAACCACTGATCTTTTTCATAGGGAATCATATAGCATGTATCCTCTTCAGATTGGCTTTTTTCATTTAGCAATAATCATTTAAGCTTCATTTATGTCTTTCATGGCTTGATAACTCATTTTTTTCATCACCAAATAATATTTGGTTTTCTGCTTGTACTACAGCTTATTTATCCATTCACCTACTAAAGGACTTCTTGGTTGCTTTTAGATTTTGGCAGTTATTAATGCTATAAATATATGTGTGCAGGTTTTTTGTGTGGATTTAAGTTTGCAGCTCATTTAGGTAAATACCCAGGAGCATGATTGCTAGATCAGGTGGTAAGAGTATGTTTAGTTTTCTAAGAAACTGACAAACTGTCTGTCAAAGTAGCTGGACCATTTTGCATTCCCACCAGCAATGAATGAAAGTTCCTGTTGCTCCATATCCTCACCAGCATTTGGTGGTGTCAGTGTTCTGGATTTCGGTCATTCTGATAGATGTGTAGTGGTATCTCATTGTTTCAATTTACAGTTCCCTGATGACACATGATGTTAAATGAATTTTAAATGGGCATTGTAAGACACACTTACAATGTTGAAGGCACAAGGATGGCACAAAAAACTCAAAATAATTTTTAAAAATAGAATAATTATATTAAATATTAATTATTAAATTACATATGTTAAATAATTAAAAAATAATTTGATTTTGGATAATTCGTGAAAGCCAATGAAATAATCATCATGGGAAGCTAAATTTGATATACTCCCTTGCAGCTGACTTGTGGTGGAGAATTATTTTTATGTTGATTTAGTTTTGCGGGATCACTGCCATCATTCAGCACTTTAGGACACAAAAGAAAGATCTTCACTGGCCTCTCAGGCCTCGTACCCAGTGTGCAAGTCCTGTCTAGACCACCATGACAACATCTCTTCCTCTCCGCAAAGGCTGCCATTTGCTCGACTCCCGTGTCATCTCTGTAGACCTGGACTGCAGACTCTAGGCTGGCCTCTTCTAATCCTGCCTCTGTCAAGCTATGAGCTATTTTCTTGGAAAAGGAAGCCGACCAGGGTCCTTTGATTGCCCCGTGAACTGCTCCCAGCCAGTGCCGTTCCCGCCCTTTCCTGCACAAGCCCTCCAGTCCCCATCTGGGGAGGATGGTCTCAGTCCACTCCTCGATATTTGTCACCAGAAGTCTTGATCCTCCCTCGTTCCTGGGCCCCCGCTCATCCTTCAAGACCACCTCCAATACCACCTCCTGGGGGCTCACCTGACTCCTCCCTCCCCCAGCACCTTCTAATACTTCCTCATGTGTCTAACTGTGTCTGTGTTTGTATGCACGTCTGTGTGTGTGTTACAGACCTGGTCCTCCCACTAATGGGAGACTTCTCATTCCTCCTGGACTCAGCATCCTGCCCGCTGCACAGGGTTGGTCCTCAGATGACAGTGAAGAGGGTCCCACCTGCTCTTCTCATTCACCAACTTTGAGATTCAGAATCAACAGGAAGGCCTTCCAAAGAATGCTTTCCCTGCAGATAGCAAATCTGTGAAAGACAACGACCCAAAAGATGATAATGGGAAATAAAAGTCGCTTCAGGAGAAGTTGGTAAATGAATTTACAATTCCATTGGTTCCATAGTGTTTCCATGGACACCTCTGCTACAGACATAACCCAGACCCAAGACACTTTTTCATTTCTCTTAAGCCTACTGCTCATATCCTACCACTAATTGCAACTTTTACCTCACTAAATAGTACTTCACAAAGGAGGAAACACGGTCATGATTTCCTGAGTCGTATGCACTTTGTTAATTTTCTAGATAATTTTGGCACTAAAGGAGTAAAGGAGAGAAGAGTCAGTAAAGGATAAACCATGAAAGCAGCTCATAAATAGATTAATGATATTATATATTTTTCTTTGTTGATATTAATTTTTAATGATAAAACAAGTGACTGCAAGATACATAATTCCCCATTATAAAATATGATTATGTATTATGGTAAAATATATATAACATGAAATTTGCCATTTTATTGTTTTTGAGTGTACAGACATTAATTAAGTGCATTCACATTATTGTGTGAGCATCACCACCATCCATCTCCAGAACTTTCTCACTTTCTCAGACTGAAAATCTGTACCCGTTAAACACTAACTCCCCTTTCTCTCCTCCCCACAGCTTCTGGCACCCACCATTCCACTTTCTGTCTCTATGAATTTGACAATTCTAGGGACCTCATATAAGTGGAATTATGTAGTATTTGTCCTTTAGGTGATGCTTATGTTATTTAGAATTGTCTTCCTAAGGCTGAATCACCTTCCATTGTCTGTATATATGTTTTGCTTAGTCATTCCTCGGTCAGTGGAGATTTTAGTTGCACCCACCTTTTGGCTACCGTGAATGGTGCTGCTATAAACATTGGTATACAAACGTTTGTTTGATTCCCTGCTAGAAAACTTGTTTTTTAATAAATGAAAATATCAAGCAGTAAAGAAAGTCTTCTGATAAAGCATGATTGCCTCTGTGAAATTGAAACAAACTGATTCTCTATAAAGCATGGATTATGGCTTTTCTGCTTGCAACTAAGATATGATAACCATGTTTTTATAAGTTTAAAAACTGTATTTTACAGGCTTGCCAAGGTACAGTATTACTCAGGAAGAAAACCTCATACAACAAATGCCACTCAATGCAAGTAATCAGATAACTCTAGCCAAAAAAAAAAAAAAAAGTTGAATTTCATCTGCACAGATCAATTATCTCAATACCTTGATCATCTAATTCCCTACAGGTCTTCCTGCAGCTCGTCCTGTGTCTCCCTTTCCAGCCTTACCGCCAAGTTTCGTTCCTTCTACCATGTCATTTTCCCCTTGTTCACTCGTGCCTTCTGCCAAATGCACTTACCCTTTTTCTTTAATGGGTTCCAGTTTTAATAGGAAGGTCTCGTTTAGTTGTCCATAAGCCTTACATGCCCCTTCACATCGATGCTGTCTTAGACTGTAAATTCCAAGAAGGCGGGGTAGGTATTGGTTTTGTTTACTTTGAGTTGGGAAGTTGCCTGTGTTTCCTGCTCTTCGTGTGGAGGAGATGGAGGGAACCTGGGCAGGGAAGTTGCAGAGCAGGTCCAGGTCTCCCTTCCATGGCTCTTTCTTGCTTTCATCGTTATCAGGGGGTGAACATCTCATCAGCATACTTAATTAGCTTGTCTTATTATGGTGCAATCAGAAAGCAGACCTTTTTGTTCACAGCATCTAGTGTTTTTAATGCTCTTGGCTCCTGACGTTTTTGGCAGCTCTCATAGATTAGTCACTTTCACTGCTAAACAATAGCCTCTTTTTTAGGTAGTAAAGCGTCTAGTCCTGTTTAACATTAGAACTCCAGAATTCATTACAAATTCTCTCCTCTCTTGGCTCAGGTCAGCCTCAGACCAGAACATCTGCACTGAAGAAGGAGGGGTATGATCGGTGTCCTCTCTATTTCTTGGTCTCCCTCCTCCCCTACTTATAAATAATGATGTTTTTATTTCCTTCTTCCAATCCTTATGTCTTCAATTATTTTTGGACCTCCAGTGCAATGTTGTTTAGAAGTAGTAGTCGTAGCAGGCCGGGCGCGGTGGCTCATGCCTGTAATCCCAGCACTTTGGGAGGTCAAGGCAGGAGGATCACGAGGTCACGAGATCGATACCATCCTGGCTAACACAGTGAAACCCTGTCTCTACTAAAAATACAAAAAAATTAGCCGGGCGTGATGGCGGGTGCCTGTGGTCCCAGTTACTTGGGAGACTGAGGCAGGAGAATGGCATGAATCCGCAAGGCGGAGCTTGCAGTGAGCCGAGATCATGCCACTGCACTCCAGCCTGGGCGACAGAGCGAGACTCCATATCAAAACAAAAAAAAAAAAAGAAGAAGAAGAAGTAGTAATCGTAGCAGTAGTAGTAGTGGTAGGCATCCCTATCTTGTTCCTACTTTTTTTCCTATAATTAAATCAAATATTTTATTTGCATAACTGAAGAAAGCGTACAGCTGGTACTAGGAGCTTTAAGGAGTTCTTCTTTAAAGAAGGTCTTGCAGATAGCTATCACTTAAGATACATAATCATCTGTACAAATTCTGATATTAGCTTCTACAGTTTTATTTTTAATTAGCATAACAGAATCAGCCTTTGTGTGAAAATGTGTACTGTTCTATGAATTATAACACATGTATAGATTTGTGTAACCACCACCACAATCAGGATATAAAATAGTTCTGACACCCAAAAAAACTCCCTCATGTTACTGTTTTATAGTCACCCTTTCCCTCACCCCTAACTCTTGCTTAAGCTACATAGCATAATTTTTGGCATGTTGTACATTTGATTTAATTTGTTTCAAAGTATTTTCTAAATGTCCTTGTGATTCTTTATATTTGTTTATTGATCATCAAGAAGTATGTTATTTAATTGCCAAATACTTGTAAATGTTCCAAATTTCCTTCATTCATTGATTTCGAATTTTATGCCACTGTGGTCAGAGAACATACTTTGTATAATTTCAGTCATTTTAAACTCGCTGAGGTTTGTTTTATGACATAACATGTGATGTAGCTTGGAGAATATACTTGAGAAAAAATGTGTACTCTGTTGTTGTTGGAGAAAGTGTTCATTCATGTCTTTAGGTCTCATTGGTTTTTATAATGTTCAGGTCTTCCATTTTCTTGTTGATCTTCTGTCTAGTTGGTCTATCCATTATTGAAAGTGTGTCAGAAGTCTTACTCTTGAACTCTCTCTATCTCACTTCAGTTCCGTCCATTTTTGCTTCATGTATTTTGGGGCTCTGTTGGTAGGCAGGTGTATGTTTACAGTTGTTACGTCTTTCTGATGATTTACTCTCTTAGCCTGATAACATGTCATTCTTTGTATCTAGTAAAAAGTCATACAACTTGTTTTGTCTCATATCAGTATAGCAACTCCATCTTTCTTTTGGGTACTGTTTGCATGGTATAATTTTTTCTGTCCTTTTACTTTTTACCTCTTTGTGTCTTTGAATCTAAAGTGTATTTCTCACAGACCGTATAGAGCTGGATCATATTTATTTACTATTCGGCCAACCTCTGCCTTTTAATGGAGTGGTTAGTTTATTTACATTTAATATAATTACTGATAAGGTAGGCTTTACATCTGCCATTTCGCCACTTGTTTTCCATATGTATTTGTTTTTTGTTCCCCTATTTGTTCCTGCCTCCTTTTGTGTTAGATATTTTTGTAGTATAATATTTGAATTTCCCTGCTCTTTCTTTCTCTCTCCTCTTCCCCTCAACATGTATGTGTGCGTGCATTTTTTGAAGTTATTGTCCTAGTGGATTCCATAGAGATTATAATAACATCTTAAGACAATAAAGTTTGAATTAATACCAACTTAATTTCAATCACATATAAAATCTTTAATATAGCTCCACTCTCTCTTCTTTGTGCTATTATCACATAAATCACATGTTTATACAGTATAAACTTATCAACATGGTTTTATAATTATTGATTTATACACTTGTTTTTTAAGTCATATAGGAAAAAAGAGGAGTCACAAATCAAAAATGCAGTGCTACTGGCTTTTATATTTATATATAAGTATATATTAATAAACATATTAATGATACTTACTTTTACCATTCTTCTTTCTTTCTTCATATGCTTTTGAGTTACTGTCTCAGGTCCTTTCATTTCAGCCTGGAGGACTTCCTTTAGCATTTCTTGTAGAGCAAGTCTACTTGTTACAAACTTCCTTATTGTTTATCTGGGTATGTCTTGTTTTCTCCCTTCACTTTTGAAGGATAGTTTTGCCAGATGTAGAACTATTGATTTATAGTGTTTTCCTTTCAGAATTGTAAATCTGTCATTCCACTGCCTTCTGGCCTTCATGGTTTCTGAAAAGAAACTATTAATCTTTTTGAGGATGACTTACATACGACACATTGCTTCTGTCTTGCTGCTTTCAAGATCCTGTCTTTGTCTTTCAACAATTTGACTAGGATGTGTCTAGTTGTCTCTTCGAGTTTATCCAATTTGGGATTTGCTCAGCTTCTTGGATGTGTAGATTAGTATCTTCAACAAATTTGAGAAGTGTTCAGCCATTATTTCTTCAAATATTCTCCCTGCCTCTTGCTCTTTCTCCTCTCCTTTTGGCACTCTCATCATGCATATATTGTTGTGCTCAAGTGTGTTCTACATGTCCCAGAAGAGCTTTTCATTTTCCTTAATGCATATTTTCTTCTGTTCCTCAGACTGGATGATCCCAGTGTCCTATATTCAAGTTCAGTGATTCCTTCTCCTGCCATTTCAAATCTATTGCTGAGCCTCTGTAGTAAAATTTTAATTTCAGTTATTGAACTTTTCAGCTCTGGAATTTTCCTTTTGTTCATTTTTACAATTTTGATCACTTTGTTTGTATTATCTGTTTGCTGAGCTATCATTCTCATACTCTCCTTTAATCCTTTAGACATGGTTTCCTTAAGTTCTTGGAGTATATTTATAGCAGTTGGTTTAAAGTCTTTGTCTAGTAATTCAACATTTGGGTATCTTCAGATATTTCTATTGATTGCTTTCCCCGCCCCCCCCCGGCCCCCCCGCTCTGTGTATGGGCTATACTTTCATGCTTCTTTACATGTTTTGCATTTTTTGTTGAAAGCTGTACCTTTAAAATAATATAGTGTGTCATATCTGGAATTAAGATTCTTCTTTTATTCCCAAGTGGTGTTGTTCTGTCTGTTTGTTGTTGTTGTTGTTGTTGCTATTTGTGAGAGACAGGTCTAGCTGGATTTCCTAGGCTGACTAAGAATCCCTGAGCCTTGCTGGGAAGGTGACCGTTTCCACCTTTAAACCCAGGGCTTGCAACTTAGCTCACACCCGACCAATCAGGTAGTAAAGAGAGTTCACTAAAATGCTAATCAGGCAAAAACAGGAGGTAAAGGAATAGCTAATCATCTATCGCCTAAGAGCACAGCAGGAGGGACAATGATTGGGATATAAACCCAGGCATTGGAGCCGGCAACGGCTACCCTCTCTGGGTCCCCTCCCTTTGTATGGGAGCTCTGTTTTCACTCTATTAAATCTTGCAACTGCACTATCTTCTGGTCTGTGTTTGCTTCCACTCGAGCTGAGCTTTCGCTCACCATCCATCATTGCTGTTCGTTGCCGTCGCAGACCCACCGCTGACTTCCATCCCTCCAGATCCACCAGGGTGTCCACTGTGCTCCTGATTCAGGTAGGCGCCCATTGCCACTCCCCATCGGGCTACAGGCTCGCCATTGTTCCTGCACGGCTGAGTGCCTGGGTTCATCCTAATAAAGCTGAACACTAGTCACTGGGTTCCATGGTTCTCTTCTGTGACCCACAGCTTCTAACAGAGCTATAACACTCACCGCATGGCCCAATATTCCCTTCCTTGGAATACATGAGGCCAAGAACCCCAGGTCAGAGAACACGAGACTTGCCACCATTTTGGGAGCTCTGGGAGCAAGGACCCCGGTAACATTTGTTTGTTCAATGAGTTTCTTGGACTAATTATATGAAGTGTGTACTCTTCACTGTGTGCAACCACTGTTGGAGCACATCTCTTCTCGGACAACTCACGACTCTGTCTTAGTCTTTACTTGCTGCTTGTTCAGAACCTCAAGATCAGCCAGAGATGAGACATTCGAGCTTTCTGAGGGCTTCTCTGGGCATGCACACAGCCTTGCATTTGTGTGTGGCTTTCTCAATTCCCAGAAATACATTGGAGTTTTTCGAAGTCCCCTGTAGTCATCTGACTCATTAGTTTCTTCTTTAAGGTTTTTGTTGTCAGCCTCTTGCAGGTCCTGTTATCACCACCTCGGGAGGATACAATGTGAAACAATTGCTACTGACTGTTTTCGAGGAATGCTCCGGAGATACGGCTGTTTACAGTGTGAACTCGGAGTCAGGTCAAACTAAGACAAACAGCGTCAAATAGAGACAAAATGAAGCTTTTCCAGAAAGCTTCCAGACAGGTCAAATAGTGGCAATTCTCTGGGGTGGGACTTTTTGCATAGCTTCAAACCTGTTATGCTCTCTCCAGTGGCTGCCAGACTGAGCTGCTTTTTAGGCTACTGAAGAGCTGGGGAAAGGGAATATGAGAATGGGTCAAGTTCAAATGGCACAAAGCTCATCATTCATGCAAGCATGCTGTTCACACTGTTAAAAAAAAAAAAAAAGAGAAAAAAGCAACAAAAACTCTTTGCCTCCATCTTCTGCCTAATCTCTCTCCTTCTATGTACAACAAAAACCCTTGAGAAAATCATCTATTCTCTGTCAACGTTATCTTTTGAACCCATTCCAGTCATGGTTTTGTCCTTACTATTCTGATGATCCACCAATGCTCCTCCTCTCCAAGTCTCCGATTACCTCTACATTGCTATATTCAATGGCAATGTGGTATTTTTGTTATAGCAACCCAAATGGACTAAGACTAAATAGTCTTAGCTTTGCTGGTAACCAGGGGCCTGGGGAGAGGTGAAGGGCTAACCCTGGTAGGACCCAATTTAGGCATCTCCTTTGCAAGTCTTGCTGACTGGTCTAGCCCCTCATGCTGAGATATCAGAGTACTTGGACCTATTCTATTCTGGTCTTAGAACTTTCTGTCGAAACTCCAAGGCTACAGGAAGTCTCACGTAACATCTTGTCACACACATAAAACAAGGTGGTTACTAACAAGAGAGAGGAAGGAGGGAGGAATGGGAAAGAGAGAAGGAAGGTTTTCTGTTCATGTGAGCCAAGTCAACACGAATCCCCCGTCCAAGCAAAAACCCGCTGTGCGGGAGCAAGAGACCCCAATGGTCCTTCGGGATACTGCAGGATGGGTCTGAGAACTGACTGTGCGTTTTCCAGACTTCTCCACTAATACCTCACAGTGTGGGGGTCTGAATAGTGGCCCCCTCCTACTCGAAGATGCTTATGTCCTAATCTCTGGAACCTGTGAATATGTTACCTTATATCGCAAAGAAATCTTTGCAGAAGTGATTCAGTGAAGGATCTTGAGATGGGAGACTATCCTGGATCATCTGGGTGGACCCAATACTGAAATCACAAGATCCCTTAGAATAGAGGGAGGCCAAAGGGTCAAAGTCAGAAAAACTGGGTGTGAGGTTGGAGCCAGAGGTTGGGTGATGCACTTTGAAGACGGAAGGAGGGGCCGCAGGCCCAGGAATTTCGGTGGCCTTCAGAAGCCGGAAGAAGCAAGGAAGTGGATCCTCCCCTTGAAGCCTCAGGAAAGAACCAGCCCTGCCCACACCTTGATGTTAGACTTCTGACCTCAAGATCTGTAAGAGAATGAATTCCTCCTGTTTTCAGTCACTAAGTTTATGTTAGTTTGTTACAGTAGCTACAGGAAGCTAATAATGTACACACAGCTTTTATTTGCCTTTTATTTGCCCAAAGGAAGGAAAGTTCTCCAGGTACTTTCAACATCTAAAGAGCATAATAATATACAGTTATGAGACAAATGCAGGTGCTAAATGCAAATGGGTTTTCCACTGTCTCCTGTGGATTTTC
This sequence comes from Theropithecus gelada, assembly GCF_003255815.1. Lineage (NCBI taxonomy): Eukaryota > Metazoa > Chordata > Mammalia > Primates > Cercopithecidae > Theropithecus > Theropithecus gelada. The sequence goes on from NC_037686.1 coordinate 67,281,727, forward strand.
AGCACCCTTAAAGGGGACACTGGAACACATCCAACATTCAGCTGAATCCCATTGTGGGCTAATTTAAGGATGAGTTCCTCATGTCCATAAAGCCAAGCTCTGATTCATTTGTTTTTCTTTTTAGAAGCACAATGAAGAGTGACACCTGAATTGCGAGTGACAACAACTGTTCACAGCTTGAAACCCTAAATAATAATCCATGACCAGGTTACCTGCCTGAATTCATGACTTAATTTATCTGGCTCATCCAATAGGAAACATGTGTTTTAAAGAGAAATAAACTTTATTCAGGGTTCCCAGCAGCATTTAACAACTGAGTCCATCTGTTCAATAAAATCTTTAACTGGGAACTTGTCTTCAGTTGTATTGAGGGAATTTTTAAGCCACCCAACTGAAAGGTAAGTTTATGTTAATATTTCTGTCTTAGTTCAGGCTGCTCTAAAAGAATGCCACCAACTGGGTGGCTTAAACAACAAACATTAATTTCTCAAAGTTCTGCGGACTGAAAGTCTGAGATCAGGGTGCCAGCGTGGCCTGGCTCTGGTGCGGACTCTTATCTTGTGTTATGGATGGCCGCCTTCTTGTTATATCTTCACCTGGTGAAGAGAGAGTGCTCTGATCTCTCCATCCCCTTATAGGGACACTAATTTCCTTCATAAGAGTTCCACCTTCACAGCCTAAGTAGCTCCCATAGATTCCACCTCCAAATACCATCACATTGGGGATTTAGGCTTCACCATATGAATTTTGGGAGGATACATACGTTCAGACTCTAGCAGTCACCCATATGTTTCCAGTCTTAGCCAACCGTGACTAAGAAGTAAGGACACAGCTCCTCTCTATGCCCATGTTCTAGCCACACAGCACTCCTGTCAGCTTGACGTTATACATTTGCTCATCTCATATGTCCTCCATAGTTCTCAGTGTCTCCAATGGGGTGGCTCAGGGCCTCACACTGACCTCAGGTCTCCTGGCCCTCCTGTCAGCTCCAGCACCTGAGGGCACCACCATCCCCTCTAGGCTGAGCTGGCTGCTCCCTACGCTGACAGCCCTGCAGCATCAGCTGGCCTGGGATGCAAGCAGGAGACTGGCTGACTCCCCAGCCTGGGTCACGCTGCATCCCAGAGCAGTGCCCTTGTGGTCAAGCGAATTCTGCCTGGGCCTGGCCCTCACGCCCCTGGCCACAGGCCCCAGGCCCTGCCAGCAGCCTCAGCCCTTCCTGCTCCTGCTCCCACCTGCTCCTGCCCCCACCCACTTCTGCCCCCACCTGCTCCTGCCCCCCACAACCCAACTCCCAACTCCAAGGCCTCACTGGACCCGCAGTTCCAAAAGAAGAAAAACCTTCCCTACACATCTCATAAACACACCCCGAAGGAGGAGTGATGGGAAGAAGAAACCCCACCGCCCATGCCCCAGCTGCCTCCCTGACTCCTTCATGGGCCCAGAACCCCGTGACCCATCACCCTGAGTGCACAGAAAGTTCTCTAGCTTCTTCTCAGACACCCTGTCCTTATGGCCCACTATGCTCCAGAAAGCAGGCCTGGATTTCAGTCAGTGGTCCTCAACCTACTGGGCTCAGAGACACCCCAGGGGCAGGAGTGTCTTACGCTCCTGCTGCACCACAGACCAGTTACCTAGACTTTCTGGGGCACTGGGGATATGGCTGTACTCTTTAAAGCTTCCCAGGAGATTGTCCATGGACTGAGATAATTCTCGAAGATCATCAATATCCTAAGCTAAAAGTGGTGGTGGAGCTGCTAGCACAGATGGTTTCTTATATTTTATTTTGTCAAATTAAGTACAATGAAGAGCTAAATGGTTTTTGAAAATAGACAGCATGGTTGAATCAGGAGATGGCAGAAGCCTCCAGAATGGGGCCCATGTGACATCCTGGGCAGTGATCTGTGGCAGCAGCTGGGACCCAGGGCTGGGGTGCCTTAGCTGTCTTTGCCTGACGGTTCTAAGCAGCTCTGCCCTCCTTAATTAGCCCAAGGCTGGAACCAGGCTTGTGCAACATGAAGGTTTTGCAATTTAGGGATTGCCCTAAGAAAAGGAACACAAAACCATGCATAGAAAAGTGAGGCACAAAAGTGATTGCTTATTTAGAAGGAGCCTGTGGGGGAGGAGCCCTGCACCTTAAATTTTATTAATTTCATGGTAGATAACTTCTCTGACTTGGCTTCAATATCCTAGCACAGGCTGGGCTCTCTTTGGTGCTAATCAACCATCAATCAAGTGTCACTGTCAGGCTGTCCTTGCTTCCTCGTGTGTGGATAACTGGTTGTGTTCTTAGGCCTTCTGAGGAGGGACTCCTATGTTCAAGGGCCACAGGGCTCTAGACAGTGGGCTGAGAGAAGCCATGCATTCTGTGTTATCTGTGCCAGGACTCCCCAGCCCTGCTCCCAGCACTCTGTGGATGAATGGCAGTTATCTGCCGCATGCCCCACAAAACTAGCCATTCCTATACTACAGTTCCATGCAGTGAAATTACTGGAAGACCCAGTCTCGGGCATCATTTCACTCACACTTTTGTGCTTCAAATGTGTGGCTTAAAGCAACTCACCCGCGATACCGTGGGCGGCTGGGGTATTCATTTCTCACGCTGGCCCAGGGGAGGCTGCTGCGCCCTGAGAGTCAGCCCCTCGGCTAGGGGCTCGCACTGTCATCTCCTGGCTACAATTTCTGGTCTCTGCTAAGCATTCTTTTCTCCCCATTTCCCATCAATTTTTCTTCCTCTTTTTATTTCTCTTCTTCCCTTTAGAACTACCAGTAAACCTCAGCTGCCCTAGACATTGCTCATTAGCGGGTTTGTTTGGCTGACTCTGCAGCATGAGACATGGTTGGGCATAGAAGCTGTATTAGTCTGTTTCCACGCTGCTGATAAAGACATACCTGTGACTGGGCAATTTACAAAAGAAAGAAGTTTAATGGACTTAGAGTTCCACATGGCTAGGAGGCCTCACGATCATGGTGGAAGGTGAAAGGCACGTCTCACGTGGCAGCAGACAAGAGAAGAGGGTTTGTGCAGGGCAACTCTCCTTTTTAAAACCATCAGATCTCATGAGACTTATTCACTATCACGAGAACAACACGGGTAAGACCTACCCCCATGATCCAATTACCTCCTCTAGGGTCCCTCCCACAGCACGTGGGAATTCAAGATGAGATTTGGGTGGGGACACAGCCAAACCATAATAGGAGCCATTGGAGGATTGAGTCAAAGTGGCTTTCAGGAGGCCAGGAACACAGAATGTGCTTTGTAACCCTGTGTAAATAATACGCGACTCAGGATAGCATGCCCCAAAATTCACGTCCACCTGGATTTCAGAATGGGACTTTATTTGGAAATAGGGCTTTACCGATGCAATTCATTAAAATTAGGTCGTACTGAATTAGGGCAGGCCCTAAACCCAATGACTGGTGTCCTTATAAGAAGAGGAGGGGCACAGAGAGACACACAGGGACGAAGGCCATGTGAACACAGAGCCAAGGTTGGAGTGACATGACCCAGGAGCCCTGAGGCTTGCTGGGGAGGAAGTGTTCTCCCTCATGGCTACAGAGACAGCGTGTCCCTGCCAGTGACTTGACCTCAGACTTCTGGTCTCTGGAGCTGTGAGACAATGCATTTCTGGGCTTTGTGGGCCACCCAGTTTGTGACAATTTGTTACCACAGCCCCAGGCACCTAAAATACATGGAAATAAATTACTTTGGTAAACCAAGTCTCAAGTGTGTGGCTGACTGTAAGGTACTGAGAGAGAAAAACACCTCAACTTGCCTGTTTATGCCTGGATTTTTCAGCATGGCTTTCCTTTTCTAACTAAAGGTAAGACCTTAAAGCAAACTCAGGAAAGGTAATACATTGATTTGACTCAGACTTCATGATAAGTGATGTTTCTGAGCCAAACATTGTTTTGAAAACCTTACTTGGGCACTGACGGTGCCAAGTATTTGAATGCAAACAGAAATGCAGTCACGTAAGTGGACATTTCTTTGTGCATTTGGTTATTTTGCTACGTCCGAAGAAGGAATGAAAATCTCCAGTCTCTGCTTGCAGACTCTGTGTGGTAACACATGAGGCACAGGGCGTGGGCTGGCGCTTGGCCTGCCTCCTGCTTTCTTCCATTCCTCCAGCTCTGGGTAGACTGCTATCGCCTAAGGCACACAGAACTTTGGATATTTGCAGGAACTTGTAATGGTTTCAATTTCCCTTTTCTTATCAAGGCGTTTTTTTGTTTTGTTTTGCTTTTTTCTGAGACGGAGTCTCACCCTGTTGCCCAGGCTGGAGTGCAGTGGCGCGATCTCGGCTCACTGCAAGCTCCGACTCCCGGGTTCACGCCATTGTCCTGCCTCAGCCTCCTGAGTAGCTGGGACTAAAGGTGCCTGCTACCACACCCAGCTAATTTTTTGTGTTTTTAGTAGAGATAGGGTTTCACTGTGTTAGCCAGGATGGTCTTGATCTCCTGACCTCGTGATCCTCCTGCCTCGGCCTCCCGAAGTGCTGGGATTACAGGCGTGAGCCACCGTGCCTGGCACTTATCAAAGGTTTTAAAGCTGTTTATATTCTGAAACAGGATAGTGCTTTTTTCTCCTCTCACATAAAAAACAAGTTGGGAAAATAGCTTCAAACTGCCAATAAAAGGTGTAGAAATGATGAATGTTTTTAAATCCCCAAATATACCCTTTTCTTCTCAAATAAGAAAATGAAAGGTAACTGGAGAGTCAGTCCATCAACAAGGGAAAATTAGGCCGGGCACAGTGGCTCACGCCTCTCTAATCCCAGCACTCTGGGAGGCCAAGGCAGGCAGATCACTTGAGGTCAGGAGTTTGAGACCAGCCTGGCCAACATGGCAAAACCTCTTCTCTACTAAAAATAAAAAAATAAGCTAGCCATGGTGGCGCATGCCTGTACTCCTAGCTACTCAGAAGGCAGAGGCAGGAGAATCACTTGAACCCGGGGATAGAGGCTGCAATGAACTGAGATCACACCACTGCACTCCAGCCTGGGTGATAGAGTAAGACCCTGTTTAAAAAAAAAAAAAATTGATTAAAAATAAAAAAAGGAAAATTGAAACCATCATCTCCTAACTGCCTTTACTTGCAGAAGAATAAACCACCTTGGCTTAGAAATAGTAATGATATAGGCCGGGCGCGGTGGCTCAAGCCTGTAATCCCAGCACTTTGGGAGGCCGAGACGGGCGGATCACGAGGTCAGGAGATCGAGACCATCCTGGTTAACACAATGAAACCCCGTCTCTACTAAAAATACAAAAAAATTAGCTGGGCGTGGTGGCGGCGCCTGTAGTCCCAGCTACTTGGGAGGCTGAGGCAGGAGAATGGCGGGAACCCGGGAGGCGGAGCTTGCAGTGAGCCGAGATCCCGCCACTGCACTCCAGCCTGGGCGACAGAGCGAGACTCCGCCTCAAAAAAAAAAAAAAAAAAAAGAAATAGTAATGATATAAAAAATCATGAAACAGTTAAGTACAACAGAGATGTTTTGGCAGAAATCTACTACAAGTTATTGATTAATGAGTATAACTTTGGGTGAGCACACATATTTTTGTTATGTTTTAGTCCCTTTATTTTAAATGTGAAGTAAGTTGCAACAAGTGTTGTATGTTTATCATTAAATTCAGCATTTAGTTCTCTTCCACATAATCCATGCAAGACGAGGAGTGAGGACCAGCAAGATTCAACATAAAACAAGGGTTTTTTCCTGATTAATTAGTAAATATAATCTTCAAATATTTGGATTTTTAACAATATCAATGGGAAATGAATAATGACATTCTTGCAGTATCTAGGGGTGACATAAATCCAGAAGGCTCACCCCGGGCTCACAGATGAACCCTGACAGTCTGTCACCTTGTAGAAGGTGACAGATCTCAATCAGCATGATTAGTTGCAAAGTTGCTAAATTAGCTTGAAGCTCACAACAGCATGGCAATGAAAAATACATTAGTAGAGTAGGATAGATGCAAATGACTACAATAAAAATAAATCATTTTATTCAAGCTATTGTTATAATACAATGCATATATGAAAACAGAGCACAATAAGTAAACTCAGCCACTGGTCCCCCTCACCGGCCATCTCAGACCTTCCCACCACTGTGCGCATCCGTGTGACAGCCCGGGATTCTCAAAGCTCCCCTGTGCTGCTCCTGGGGCAGCTGCCTGCTTCCGATCTCTGTGTTTCCTGAAATCTCCTTTCGTGTAATGGGCCACAGCATGACTTAAGTTTTCTCTTCATGTATTCAGATACCCCCGCTAACTACAAATGGAGTGCTACCATTTCTCCCAACAAGAAGCTCATGGTTTTCTCTTTGAAATACAAAGAATGGGGGACTTTGTGAAGCTGTGTTTAAACCACATTTTGAGAATTAAACTATAGTTTGGAAATTCTGTCAAAGTTAACTTTTTTATGTTGAGAGTCTTACTTTTTTTCTTTTTCAATAAAAGACAAAAATGCATGAGTCCAGTTGCCTTTCAGGGTTTTGGAAAGCCTAACATGGACATTTTCACAACTGTAGACAAGCCAGCCCCTCTTCTCAGCCACCACTCTCAGCTTGCCACACATGCAGGTTAAAAGACAGTAACTAGAAAGGTAGCAGATTACAGAGGAAAAAATACAGCCTCCAGGTTTGCTCTGAGGATCGAAGAATGAAATAAATAATGAAACGTACTTTGTTAACTGTTACGAATTACAATTTTTGAACAGTACTTTTTTTGGTGGGGGGACGGAGTCTCACTCTGTTCCCCAAGTGGCAGGATGTTGACTCACTGAAACCTCCACCTCCCGTATTCAAGCAATTCTCCTGTCACAGCCTCCTGAGTAGCTGGGACTACAGGTGTGTGCCACCACCTTGGCTAATTTTTATATTTTTAGTAGAGGCGGGGTTTCACCATATTGGTCAGTCTGGCCTCAAACTCCTGACTTCAGGTGATCCACCCACCTAGACCTCCCAAAGTGCTGGGATTACAGGCATGAGCCACCGCGCCTGGACTGAACGGTACTTTTTAAAGGGCATTTCTGCATTTTTCTTAGATTTAATGACTGCAAGAGACCTCAAGGGAAATTACCACAATTTAGTTTCAGATACAATCTAAAGATTCAAGTCTACCTGAAAACGTAGAACCATGTGAAGGCTATTTAAACAGCGATCACACTCAGCTGGCAATTGGTCCAGCATCTCAAAACCTGTACATGAATCAAGGAAGGGGCTTTCTTTCCTTATGTCCAAGGACTGTACATATGGCAGAAATTTTGGACTGTGTTGCAATTTTGTTGGGGTCAGGGATTATACTTATTTTTTGCCTTGGATAGAATTAGATTACCTATAGGCACTTATAACCTGCAAAAGTAGTTTTATGCATTTATTCAGATGTGCAGTCTCAGATTATAAGTAACTATAATCTTGAGTCTCAAGCCTTTTCAGCCTATATAAATATATATAAATATACATATATGTACATACACACATATACAATACCTATATACATTTTTTTGAGATGGAGTTTCACTCTTGTTGCTCAGGCTTGAGTGCAACGGCATGATCTCAGCTCACTGCAACCTCCACCTTCCGGATTCAAGTGATTCTCCTGCCTCAGCCTCCCGAGTAGCTGGGATTACAGGCATGTACCACCACACTCAGCTAGTTTTGTATTTTTACCACAGACGGGTTTCTCCCTGTTGGTCAGGCTGGTCTTGAACTCCCGACCTCAGGTGATCTGCCCACCTCGACCTCCCAAAGTGCTGGGATTACAGGTGTGAGCCACCACAGCCGGCCAATACATATTTTATATATGTAATCTCACTGTATATATATATAATTCTGCTTGCCAGTGCGGGAAGGGTTGGGGGGAGAGAAAGCACTGTAACTTTCCTGCAGCTATAAACCTGCTTGAGAGGAAGATCTGAAGCAGAGAAGGAAAGAAGCAAAGAAAGAATAGCTTCATCCACCCATTCATTTGTTCACTTACTCTTCAAATTCATATGGAGCCGGGCACATGGCTAGTTCAGTATTTGAGGTCAAAGTTCAGTGTCAGTTGGCGCTTTGTGCTGGCATGACACACAGTGATGTTTCAGAACAGTCTTTCCAAAAATGTCATATTGTGAACATCTATGTGCCACTCTAACACATCAACAGTAATGCATCTCTAAAAGACAAACGTTAAAAAAGAAAAATGCAGCATTAAGCTGATCACAAGACTCCTATTCAGACACATGGCAGCCAAACCCTATCTCTAGTAAAAAAGATATATGTATGGCTAAAAATAACTGCAGTAAAACAGAGAACATACTGTCTGGAAGGCACAGACATGACAACACAAGACAAAAAGCCGGAATGACAGATCTAACCGCTAACCACAGCCGCAATGAGATTTACTCTCATTCCGTGATGTTTTGTTGACCTTTGCAAAAAGCCTGTAAATATTAGTGGAAAAAAGCAATGCCTTATGTTTTGAAGCTCTTTTGAGCTTTTTGAATGTGAAAATCTGTGGCGTAGTCCAGGAAGGTTTCACTGAATTGGAGGAGATGGCAGCCAATTTTTTGAATTCATTAAATTAACTTTCTTTAACATACTTAGAGTTAAGGTATTATATAATTGTTCTGAACCAGAGAGCAAGAAGTACCCATAAAAAATGTTTAGACTAGATTCTGCTGCTGCTGCTGCTGCTGTTTTGGGTGGAGGGTAGTCATGGGAATAATTGGAGTTCCTTCAAAGTAGTGATTTACAGACTTTAAGGGCTTAATTCTGTATGCTTGTTTGCATCATCTTAACTGCCTACTTGAACTTCTCTGCCCAGGTTGGCCCCTCTAGATTCTTGGATAAAAATGCTGCCTGGGGACCATGGAATCGAGAAGCATGCACTGAGTCCAGTGGCAGCTTTTAACTTGAGGATAAAAATAGTTCTGTTTTTACAATGCAGGGAGAGAGTCCCAACCTGATCCCAAAACTGTGGAGAAAGAGGGCACGGGAACCTTCTGCCTCCTGCTGCTTGCTTCTTTCCAGCCCTTTCCCTAGTGAGCCAGTGAAAATGGCCAAAAGGCCTTTCCTGCTATATGTCCAGTGAGCTGGGCTGTCCCACAGGCCCTGTGGGGTGTGCCAGCTGCGCAGCCCCTGTCCTGGGAGAAGTCCCAGAAGGTCCTCCATGCCCACACTGCTCTAGGGGGTCCCCAAGCACAGATGGCCACACTGTGTGCTGTGTGGTTCTGCGAGGTGGGCACCAGACCCAAAGGCAGCCATCAGTATGTGGGATTGGGCCAGTGGTCCTGGTGGCTTGGAGAAAGCCTGGAGCAAACATCCTGCCCAGCTGGGGAAGTTTAGTTCTAATGATAACTTGCTAAATGAATCACACACTCTCTTTTGAGAAATTTCAACCTGAGATATAGAAAACGAAGGGTCCAAGTAGAAACTGGAAGCAGAATGACAGACACCTGGGAACAAAGGCCTGGGTGGTGTGGGCGCCTCGGCAGCTGCAGGTCATCAGAGGGGGGCTGACTGCCCCACAGTGCGGGCGCCTTGGCAGCTGCAGGTCATCAGAGGGCGGCTGACCATCCCGTGCAGCGTGCTCTCCCAGTTCACCATAAGAAGCTCTTCCCTAGTAAGCCCCGGTAGGCTTAGTAACCTGTGTGCTATTGTGTTCCTGGTTGCTTGAAAGTCTAACCCAGGGAGGTTCAGGAAATATGTTAGGCCTGGTCCCAACCCTAAAGGAGACTCTCCTGCAGTAAAGGCTGGGTGGGTGGGTGGCGTGGGGGACAAAACTAAGGATCAACAGAGAGCAAGAAGAAGCTGCCTTACCCTCCCCAACCTGCCTTCAATCTCATTCTCAAAGCATCTTCCTGGGCTGGGAATTGGAAAACACACGGTTATTTGTTAGGTACAAAAGTTACTACCTGCGGGGTGTTACACTGTCCCACATGTACAAGCCATTATTCTAGAGAAACAGATTCTGGGCAGAGAGCACATTCCCACTTTCTGTGCTCATAAATGCTGTCTGCAGGGACACATGACTTACCGGGCGGGGACTGTGGCAGGATGAAGTGAAGCAGGAATCCAGGGGTCACTTGGTCCCTGCAGTCCTTCGTCTATCCTGTTGCTGTCACTTAGGCCAGAACTCGTACCCCCTGTGGCTGGGGACACGCAAACTGAAAAGACACCAGCTGTCCATAGACAGCAGCGTGGCCATCAGCCATGAGCTTCACATCAACCTGGGGGAGAGGGGAAAGCAGGAGGCGAGGGGAGGGACATGAATTCTAACTACGACTAGGTCCCACAGGAACTAAGAAAATTCACTGGAGTGAGTGCCTCTATCTGGAAAGGATTCTATTAGTCTCTACCTCAGATAGACCTGGGTCTTTGAGATCACAATCAAGTATAGTTACAAAAAAAATTAAATTGTGCTTTTGCAGATAAAGCGTTGGGGCTTAAATTCTCTAATACACACGAGGCGCTTCGCAGCACCCCGCGTACAGCGGGTGCACAGCCAGGCAAGCAGGGATTCTGTCTCCCATCCATACAGTAGGATGGACTGTTGGTGAGAGACAGGAGGGACACACTGGACTAGCACACCGGATGCTGCAGCTGAGACATGCGGAGAGAAAGGCCCAGAGGATGGCAGCTGTGCAAATGAGAGAAGTGTTTGCATGTGGAAGCCATTTCAGATGAAAATCATATAAGTTGTATTTAAATAAGTATAGATCTGTCCTGGGTCGAATAGTGTCTCCACAAAAGTCATGCCCACCTGGAATATATGAATGTGGCTTATTTGGAAATAGGGTCTTCGCAGATGCCATCCAGTTAAGAGGCGGTCAGGCCAGGCACGGTGGCTCACGCCTGCAGTCCTGGCACTTTAGGAAGCTGAGGTGGGAGGATCACTTGAGCCCAGGAGTTTTTGACCAGCCTGGGCGACATAGGCAGACCCTGTCTCTAAACAACAACAACAACAAATTAAGTTATTTAAAAAAGTTAAAAGGGGCTAGGCGTGGTGACTCACACCTATAATCCCAGCACTTTGGGAGGCTAAGGTGGGCAGATCACTTGAGGTCAGGAGTTCCAGACCAGCCTGGGCAACATGGTGAAACCCCGTCTCTACTAAAAAAATCAGCCAGGCATGGTGGTGGTTGCCTGTAGTCCCAGCTACTCAGGAGGCAGAGGCAGGAGAAGCACTTGAACCCATGAGACAGAGGTTGCAGTGAGCTGAGATCATACCATTGCACTCCAGCCTGGGTGGGGGAGCAAGACTCCGTCTCAAAAAAAAAAAAAAAAGTAAAAGGAGGTCCCCTGGATTAGGATGGGCCCTATCCAATGACTGGTGTCCTTCTTACTAGGCCATAGACACAGACATACACAGAGGGAAGATAGCTGATATGGTTTGAGTCTGTGTCCCCACCCAAATCTCATCTGGAACTGCAATCCCCATGTATCAGGGGAGGGGCCTGGTGTGAGGTGATTGGATCCTGGGGGCGGACATCCCTGTTGCTGTCCTGGTGAGTGGAGTGTGTTCTCACTAGATGTGGTGGTGTGAAAGTGTGTGGCACTCCCCTTTTCTGTCTGTCTCCTGCTCCACCATGGTAAGACGTGCTTGCTTCCCCTTCGCCTTCCGCCATGGTTGTAAGTTTCCTGAGGCCTCCAGTGTGAGAACAGATTCACACAATGGCCATGTCCAGATGGAGGCAGAGACTGGACTGGAGTGAGGCAGCTACAAGCCAGCAGACACCAGGGATTGCTGGCACAGCCCCAAAAGGAGAGACAACAATGAAACAGCCCTCCCTCAGAGCCCTCCAGCCCCAGAAGAAGCCAACTCTGAGGACAGACACCTTGATTCTCGACTTCCAGCCTCCTGAACTGAGAGGATAAGCGTCTGTCATTTGGAGCCACCTGATTTATAGCACCTTGTACAGCAGCCCTAAGGAAACGAGCAGAATCCACAGTGAGAAAGCCGACCGTTCCTCAGGTGACATGAGTTCTGGGTCAGACCTGTTAACTTCGAAAAGAAGTGATGTCCTGAAAGCCCATGGGCCTGGGTAACTGAAGGACCTCAAAGGTGGAGGGGAGGAGGTAAATGCTGTCCTCTCAGAGGAGGGCCAGGGACCCTTCGGAGAAATTAGATGGACCAGAATTAGATCCACTGGGTGAAAGTGGCAAAGCACAGGAAGATATTGTGGAGGTTTGGGGGTTTGCTCTTTAACAGCTGGGCACATTCAGAATTGACAAATCCATTGGAGAATTGGAGACAGAAGAGGGTCTGGAGGAAATGCAAAGACAATCAGTTCGTCTGCGATATCTGCCCTCCCAGCAATGTTGGCTCTTCCTAGAATAATCGATATGTTCTTGAAGAATATATGAGAATCCAAACATATAGCCTTCAAATTCTTATTTGGAACTTTGCCAAATCAAAACCCATCTGATCTATGAGGTGTTCCGAGGACATTCCTGACTGCCTTATCTTAGACTAGACAACTGCAACTTCCGGTCATCCTTTGCTATTTAAGGGTTAATATGAGAACTAAGTGTTTAGCCAAGAAGCTGAAATTATAACTTGAGGTGTTTTTGTCAGCCCAGGCTGCTATAACCGAACACCACAGCCATGGAGGGCTTAAACCCCAGGCACTTTTTTCTCACAGTTCTGGAATCTGGGAAGTCCAATATCAAGGTGCCAACAAATTTGATGTCTGATGAGGGTCCGCCTCTGGGTCTTCTTACTGTGTTGTTAGAGGGGAGAGAGAGAGAGGGAGGGAGGGAGGGAACAAGGGAGGAGGGCGGAGAGAGAGAAAGAGGGAGGAAGGGATGTAGGGAGGGAGGGAGGGAGGAAGGGAGAGAAAGGTCTCTTCCTCTTCTTATAAGAACACTAATCCCGTCCTGGGGACTCCACTCTGGTGAACTCATCTAAACCTAACTACTTCCCAAAGTCCCCACCTCCAAATACCATCAGATAGGATATTAGGGGTTCAACATATGACTTTTAGGGAGACACAAACATTTAGTCCACGGCATGAAGCAATAAAATTTACTAAGAAAGTTAGTTCTGGAGGCATAGTGGGGACTAAGATTTATTGGCCTGGTAGCTTTTTTTAAAATCAGCTTGTTAACAAAAAAAAAAAAAAAAAAAAAAAAAAAAAACCTCAGAAAATACACACACATAACCTTCTAGACCAGAGACCAAGCCATTACATGTCCTGTACTTTTATAAAGGCACACAATGACATATCTTTCCCTGAAAAATCACTACTAAAAAGAAACATATTAAATAATCCATGCTACTTTTAAAAGAGGAAATGTTCTTCTACTTTACTAATAAAACCAAAGCCTTCTTTTTTTACTTTTTTTTTCGACATGGTGTCTCGCTCTGTCACCCAGGCTGGAGTGCAATGGTACGATCTCGGCTCACTGCAACCTCCGCCCCACCAGGTTCAAGTGATTCTCCTGCCTCAGCCTCCTGAGTAGCTGGGATTGCATGCCAAATCTAATTTTCACATCGTGATTTGTGAGCTGATTAACCTGTATAGTTGGAACTCTTATGTCTTGTGTATGAATTGTAATATGCAGACAGCAAACTCTTAAAGAAACAATAACCACCATATAGCTAGTCTTACAATTTAGAAACGTTTTCCCACATGTGAGTCTGTCATCAGAAAGAACACCAGGGACTATCACTGCACACACTCTGAATGTGCCACTGTAACAGAAAATGCAAAAAAGGAAATAAAAGATGGCCAGGCGTGGAGGCTTATGCCTGTAATCCCAGCACTTTGGGAGGCCGAGGTGGGTGGATCACCTGAGCTCAGGAGTTCGAGATCAGCCTGGCCAACATGATGAAACACTGTCTCTACTGAAAATACAAAACTTAGCTGGGTGTGGTGGCATGTGTCTGTAATCCCAGCTACTCAGGAGGCCGAGGCAGGAGAATCGCTTGAACTTGGGAGGCAGAGGCTGCAGTGAGCTGAGATCATACTGCACTCCAGCCTGGGTGAGACAGAGTGAGACTCCGTCTCAAAATAATAATAATAATAATAATAAATATGCACTGATATAAGACTTACAGTGGGTAACAGTCTACTTTCTTGATCTTCTGAATGAGATAACCTTAAAAATTACAAGTTTTACTAGCCTCAGAACCATGTTAAAGGTTATAGAGCAGAGATTTCCAATGCTTGAATTTCTCAATTACAAAAATTCTGAACTCAATATGTTTAAGGTGAGATATGTTTATTATAAGAATTGTAGCAAGTTTGACCACATGGGTGGTACTTTGATGAGAAAGGATATTTAAAATGTGAAATACATTGAGATTGAGTCATGATTCCCTTAGGTATTGACTTTTACAATGTTTGCATTCCCTAAATTCTAAGAACAGTCACAGCCTTTCTCTTTCTGAAGTACTTAACCTGTGGTCACTCATCCACATACTTCTTTCTTTGTTTTCTCTCATAATGTCCCTGTTGTCCTCAAACTCAGCAGAGAGGAATAGGAACACATTTACCTAGCTCTTTAAGCTCAGATTTGTTGCCACCGAGCCACCTGCAATGCACCCTTTAAGAAGCAATGGACTTGCGGGGCCACCTGCTGGAAAGTCAGAACTGAACACACAGGCTCCACTACCAGCTGCTTGCATTATCAGCTGTGTAAGGCGGTGGTCTTGAGACAGACGACTGAGGGCGCAAGGAGACTTAAGGACTCAGAAAGTTCTAAAGGGCATCAACCTCCAGCTGCTCAAATTTTCCAGAGGCTCTCTCCTAGAGCATGTGGGTGGTGCAGCTGACCTGCTGACCTCAACCAGGGTCTCCTCTTCCTAGGAGTCCTGGTCCCTGCACAACGATGAGTAATTAACACTCACGAGGCACCTTCTCAGTGCCAGGCATTGTTCCTGATGCTGTATGTCATCAACTCTTGAAGGCTGGCATGCTCTAGACAAAGGGACAATTTGAAATGCCACATGGTATCACTGCAGGACGACTCCTTACTCAAGGACACTGATCAGGTACTGACTTAACATTGTTGCCGGGGAATAATTAACCTATTTCCAAGTAACAGAGTTCTATATTAAGGGTAAATTTTGTGTTTTGTATTTTCTTAACATTTATTCAGAGTCATAGGAGAAACATGTTCACCAACTTCTGTTAACACTGAGTACTGCAAATGCATTTTCATGTTTTCACTTGGACTCAAGCATCTGATTGCTCTTAACAAGTTCTCAACTACTTCTTTGCTCATTATTTACTCTTACCTTGAGCCTATTAAATTTTGGTAACAGTAGTGTGTTATGGCTTCTACTCTAAATCACTTCTTTTTGCTACATATATATATGGTTTTTTTGTTTGTTTGTTTTACCAAACCCTGACTCTTTTCAGCAATCATCTCATTTACGGATACCTGAAGGAATTTATTTAAAAGCCCAGTAGATATGACTAAATGATGTATTTTCCACCAATGTTTACTTTTTGCAATGTTTGCAAAATGTGTAATATAGTTTTTTCTTTTTATCATTTATGTACTAATTGTTATGAGAATTTAATCCAGAAGAACAAATTTTAATACTTAAAGCTTTTTGGTTATAGCAAAGTGTCTACAGCCATACCACCCTGAACATGCCTAATCTCATCTGGTTATAGCAAAGTAAACATTAATTCAAATTTTTATCATATTCTGTTGTAGAGAAATATGATTAGGGTATGAGTAAGACTATTAAGTATAAAAATATTACATTTAACAAAATTCTATGAGAGATGTGGAATGGAAATAAAAGATAAAAGAGGAGGCCGGGCTGGGTGGCTCATGCCTGCAATCCCAGCACTTTGGGAGGCTGAGGCGAGTGGATCAGTAGGTCAAGAAATCCAGACCATACTGGCCAACATGGTGAAACCCCGTCTCTACTAAAAATACCAAAATTAGCTGGGAGTGGTAGCGCGCGCCTGTCCCAGCTATTCGGGAGGCTGAGGCAGGAGAATCGCTTGAACCCGGGAAGCGGAGGTTGCAGTGAGCAGAGATTGGGCTACTGCACTCCAGCCTGGTGACAGAGAGAGACTCTGTCTCAAAGTAAATAAATAAATAAAAATAAAAGAGGAAACAAACCATGTAAATTTTAAGGGGGGAGGCAATTTCATTTTAACATTTTACGTTATGTGGGAACGTACACATCTCTTACACCTATTAAATTCATTTTTTAAAAATAATAACCCCCGAGCCATCACTCCTTAAAGAATGTGGTAGTGGCACAAGTTTTAAATTCTTTTGAGAATACTCTATCGGAAAAGTGAGCAGGCCAGGGAATAACAATTTTACCCCCAAGAATTGTTGTAAAGATCAAAAAGGAAAGCGCTGTCACAGATGCTCATAAACGGTGCCGGCTCTGCTTCCTTCATCAGTTCCTAGGGTCATGGGACACAAATACTAACATATTTCCACTATCGGTAACGGTGCTGACGAACAATTTGCTAATCCAGTCCAGACCGACCTCCCATTGGAGCTTGTGTGACCCGCATGAGTCCGTGCCCCGACTCCGCACCCGGAAGCACAGTGCTGGACGCGGGAGGGAACGGGAGTGTCGTGGGACCTCCAGAGCCTAGGAGGTTAGAGGGTGGAGTCAGGGCCCCCCAGTTTTGGACTCCATTGCAGCACTGCAGGCGACTTCTCGGACCCCACCGTTGAAGCACCAGGCCCTCCCGCCCACCCGGGAGCCATCGGGAAGGACAGCGCAAGCCCACAACTTGAACACGCGCTCCGGCGAGTCCTGCCTCCCCTGAATCCCAACCCACAAAATCTCCACCCCTCGCCACGCCCACATCCCCGTCCACCGTCGGGGAGGGGCGGAGTGACGTAAGCCCTGTAGACCAGGCCAGGATTGGTTGGCGAGGCGGAAATGCAGCTGGGAGAGGTGACCTCAGCCTTCCGCACCGGGCGCAGGACGGAAATGGGGCGGGGAGTGGGTGACACCACCCCTCTGCCTCTGGCCTGATTGGTGGGCGTGGAGAGGGCGTGGCGAGGGCGTGGCGAGGGCGTGGCGAGGGCGTGGCGAGGGCGTGGAGGGGGCGTGGAGGGGCGTGGAGGGGCGTGGCGATGTCTGCCCTCCGGACAAGGCGGGGTTGGTGGCCTGGGCGACAGCGGGGCGGGCCCGCGCCGGGGGTCGTGGCCGGGGCACGTGGTGCGGAACCGGCGCCGCGCTTTCTGCTGGTAAGAGGGCCTTGCCTAGTGGGCCTCCCTTCCCGGGTTGGTCTTCCTGATGGACGTTCCTTCCCGGGTGGGCGCCCTGAGCGGGGAACGGGGTGGGCGGGGAGGACCCCGGGCAGCGGCGAGAGTCACGCCTCATTTGTGGGGAAGCGTGGGGCGCCCGGCCGCAGCCACGCGGAAACAATGGTGTCCGGGCTGTTCCCTAGCGCGCGGTCGGGGGCGGAGGCCCGTGACAGCCATGGCCCCGGGGCCTCTCGCACCTCCGGAGCCCTGGAGCCCCGCTCACCCGGGCCACTCCCGTCCCAGCAGCACCGAGCGCGTCCCCGGTCCGCAGGGACAAGCTGGGCGGCGCACTTGGCCTGAGCCTGCGTGGCCCTCCCTGGTGGAGTCGAGTGGAACGACCCTGGTTGCAGATGGGGTTGCGGGGAGCCGAGCGCTGGTCAGTCCACTCCCCTCCACAGGGGCCTGCTGAGAACTCCAGCCTTTCTCCAAGGGATCCCTTTCCCGGAGACCTGGGGTGGGGGGTGTGGCGGGACAGACGCGCCCCAGGTTCAAAGGGCCCTGGACAGGGTCCCTAGCTCCCACCAGCATTTAGGCTGCTTTTAAGGCTATAGGAGGAAGCATCTGAGGGGAGACAAAATTCCATGCCAGCTTGATGATCTGGGGCAGGTGTCTCATTCAGTTGGCTTCAGTTTCCTCATCTGTGAAATAGAGATAATATTTGGTCCGCCTGGACCAATGTCCTTGAGACCTTCGTCCTCACAGACAGGGCCACAAAACTACCCCTCCCCACCGCCTGCCAAGGTCAGATTCCGTAGATCATCCAAGTGTGGACTGCATAAAGAGGCGGAGAACCCGGGGCCTGCTACCAATGCCTTCCTTGTCCCTAATGTTTGCAGGCAGGAGTGGAGAAAGAGAATTCACATTGTGTTTAGGGATCAAGTTCTAGCTTGGGCAGTCTGGAGATTTTTTTATTGGTTCTTATACAGACATGAAGGTGTGATTCAGTTATTTGTGTTATATATGCCTTCAATTATCAAGGGACAGGGACTGAGATTCTCAGAACTAGAAGACTCATTTGTGTGTATTGCTGATGGTTCCAGGTGCCACAGCGATTTCTCCTTCCCTCCACCAGTCTCAACATTCAAATCATGTTACTCCCTTGCCAGGCACGGTGGCTCATGTCTGTAACCTCGGCACTTTGGGAGACCGAGGCGGACAGATCGCTTGAGCCCAGGAGTTCGAGACCAGCCTGAGTAACGTGAGGAAACCCCGTCTCTACAAAAAATACAAAAATTAGCTGTGTGTGATGGTGCACGCCTGTAGTCCCAGCTACTTGGGAAGCTGAGGCAGGAGGGTCATTTGAGCCTGGGAGACAGAGATTGCAGTGAGCCAAGATTGCACCAATGCACTCCAGCCTGGGTAACAGAATGACACCCTGTCTCGATAAATAAAGTTACTCCTTATGAACTTTAGATTTTTAGAGGGGAGTGAGGTGTCATTTAAAAGGATAATGCTTGCTTTTGCTCGATCCAGCATACTGCTTTTACCTTAATTAGTGGTGTTCTCCAGAGCATATAAAAATTGTTCCATTTAATGGCTTTGTAACGGGGGGAGGTGAAACGGGTAACCCAGAAGTGTGAGTGGGAGGAGAAACTGGAACCTGGCCCAACCTGGTTTGACTGGATGAGTGATTAGCAGGAGTTGCTTTTTAGCCCATCTCTGATGGTGGAACAATCTGATCTTTGTTTCCTCACTTTTAGTGACAGTTGTAACTTAGATAATTACAGTCGTGTTGCTTAAGGATGGGGATACATTCCGAGAAAGTGCATCGTTAGGCGATTCGTTGTTGTGTGCACATCCTGAGCTGCGCTCACACAAACTTGGACGGTACAGCCTTCTACATACCTAGGCTATGTGGTGTAGCCTATTGTTCCTAGGCTGCAAACCCATACCTGTTCCTTTAATGGATACTGTAAGCAGTTGTAACACAGTGGTAGGTATTTGTGTATCTAAACATACCTAGACAGAAAATGAATTTTTAAGCTCCATTATAATCTTTTGAGACCACCGCCGTTGTTGATGGAAATGTTATGTGGCACGTGAGTACATTTTTGAGTGACATTAGCTATAATGCCATTGGTTAATTTGACTACAAGAGCATAATATTAATGAGAATGTACCACAGTGAGCTTGGGATTTGTGGCATTTAATAACCAGGAACTCATGAAAATCACCACATGTAGCATATTGTCCTGCTAAATAGGATTTCTTTTAATGTGAACAGGTAGCTTCCCTGCGTACATTTTTGGCAACAGGTGGACGACAATTTGGTGTATTAACACTGATAAACGCCTCTCCGGCGTGCTCATGGGCTCCGTCTTACTTGAGGCTCCTCCAAATGAGTGCCTCAGTGCAGAGATCCCAGCTGGCTGGGAGGTATGTAGCTCTTCCGTGCTCTGTGGCTGGTGTTTGAAGAGGAGGAAGAGAGCACTTGAGAAGGCAGCGGATGGGTCTCCCACCCATCTAGAAATCACATTTGCAACTTGCAGTGCCCTATGATTTCACCCTGCACAGCAACAGCCACTTGTGAACGGTTGCCACGCTTGGTGTCACCGTGGATAAAGTGACCTCTCTGCCGAGAAATCACTTTGAAATCCTATACCAAGAAAACAATGCTCTTTACCTGAAGCACGTCAATGCACAGGCATTTGTCTGGCACGTAGACACGGGGCTGTAGTAGGGTCCTGTCACTCCGCAGCTGTGATTCCAAGGCACTTCATGGCCCCGCAGTCTTGAATTTGTTCAGTACAGCCGGGTGCTTTCTGCTGCAGAAAGCCAATTATAAAAGTCCCAATACCAGAATCGTTTTTCCATTCATTCCAACTTCTAAAAAGAGTCCGATGACGTGTTTTCACCTGTATCTGTAAGTGGGGCGGAAGTTGCTGGGCGTCACACGTGGAAGGGGGGTGAGAGCATGTGTCCTGGAGCCTGTGTGGCCTGTTGGTCAGGTGCTTGTGGAGGTTTAGCTGTTACCCTTTGGCTGTTTCTGGACTAAGATCATCAACTTTCTTAAACTGAATTTGGTTTTCCTTGGGCTCTGTCGTCTGTGTTGTGGGTTTGTGGTGGTGGACACAGGATGTGACATTCTTGCTGAGATCCCTGAAGTGACTATATCCTCTGGGATAACAGAAAGTGGAACTTACTTTTGGGCTTTAAGAGTGTAAAAATTTTTATTAAAGTACCGGTAAAACGAAAAGTGCCTACTTTTAGTTTTCACCGTATTTTCTTCAACTCAGGCCCTCCCTCTGTTACCTGTCATCTGACATGGAATTTTGTGTAACTTTCCTTCCAAGTAAAGGAGGGAAGATTAGCCCCAGCCTCTCACTGGTTCCCAGAGCTTTTGTCTCTGAAGCCGCAGTCACTTCCTGGAGCGTTTCTGGCTGAGGGTGTTGCAGTGCTGGCTGGGAGGGTGGGGCAACACTTTACAATTCTGAACAAGTGCTTTCTGGGCAGGTTGCCGGTCAGTGCCTACTAGAGACAGGACTGACCAGTTGCTCTTCCTTTCAAGAACCTTCAAGATCTACGGTCTGGGCTTTGGTTGAAAGATGGCGGCCCTCACGACCCTGTTTAAGTACATTGATGAAAATCAGGATCGCTACATTAAGGTAAGGGAATATTCATTAAAATCTGATATTCACTAAAATCCCTATTCATTAAAATCTGATTTAATCCCATGGGGCCCAGAGAAACTGTCAAGAGCTAATATGAATTATGCCATTTAAATCCAGGGTTAGAAGATCTGCCTAGAGATCTGTTCCATTAGCTTCTTCCTACAGTATAGGTTACACTTTTGGTTTTTGATAAAGTGTTAATATATGTTTCTAAGAATAGCAAATCTAATTGAAATTTTTGTTTCACCTCCATCAACAATTTCTTGTGATAATTACAGATTAAATAGATTGCATTAAGTATATTCTAAGTAATTCCATATTGTTATATATAAATCTGTTTCTTGATGTTAACTTAGAGCATTATGCTGTAAACGTATTCTTCGTAGACACATTACAGATGAAATCTTTAGAATTCTCATTCTGAAAATTATACTTTAGAAAATTTGGCCATTGTCAAGATGATAAATAAGCTAATTTGGACTGTGGCAACATTGGGTATTTTCTGTATCTTTCCGTTGTAATTTAGTTAGATTCAGATAGAAACTTATTTGTGGAACCTGGTACATTTTACATTTACTTCCTCCTTAATCGTTAAAAATAAACCATCTGACATTTTTCTTTTGTATTCTAGTTCTTGGTACAGGGTTAGAACAAACAGTTTTTAAAATCTTAAACCCAAAGCACATGTGATGGGTCTGTCCTATTTCCAGTCAGCCTATTCAAATGCAGCAGCCACAGAGGGTCAGGCAACCACGTGTGCCTAGAACATGGCAACATTATGGAAACCTTTTCTCCCTCAAGGACACCTTTTCAGAATCCTTTGTTGCTTGTTGTCCACAAACAGAAACTCGCAAAATGGGTAGCTATCCAGAGTGTGTCCGCGTGGCCCGAGAAGAGAGGCGAAATCAGGAGGATGATGGAGGTCGCTGCCGCAGATGTTAAGCAGTTGGGCGGCTCTGTGGAACTGGTGGATATCGGAAAACAAAAGGTAGGAGTCAGCATTCTTTGCATTGCAAGACCACAAACAGATTCTGCCTGAGGGGTTGACAAGACTCCACAAGTTCTTAAAAGGTCTTTCGCTTCAAATACTCCAGACGTCTTTAAAACAAAAAAGGAAGGGCCCGATTTGGATGGTAGGTCCCGTACGTGACTGCTGCAGTTGTACTGGGACAAAGGTCTTGTGGCACTCAGCATTTTTCTCCAGGAAGGAGAACTGCTGACAGTTACTCAAGACTAAGTTAATGTAACAGTCCTTCTTAGAGAATGGCTGAGATTCCTGTCCCAGCGATCCGTAGCTTTCAAACTAGGAAGTTACACTTTATTCGTGTCCATTTAAAAATTATAAAGACTCCTCCCAACTCCCAGCTCCCCCACACACACAGTGCTGCGTCCCTGAGCCTTTTTTTTTTTTTTTTTTTGAGGCAGAGTCTCCCTTTGTCACCCAGGCTGGAGTGCAGTGGTGTGATCTCGGCTCACTGCAACCTCCGCCTCCCAGGTTCAAGCGATTCTCCTGCTTCCGCCTCCTGAGTAGCTGGGATTACAGGCGTGCGCCACCACACCCAGCTAATTTTTATATATTTTTTTATAGAGACAGGGTTTTGCCACTTTGGCCAGGCTGGTCTCAAACTCCTGACCTCAGGTGATCCGCCTGCCTCGGCCTCCCAAAATGCTGGGATGCCAGGCGTGAGCCACTTTTTCATAAGAGATATTTTGTGTGGGGGTCGGTTGCTTTTCATTGCAGGATTCTGACAGGTGAGAATGGTTTGTTTTCTTCCTAAATGAACAGTCTCACTTTGTGGTACAGTAAGTACTCACGTCATCCACAGGTTCTTAGAAACTGCAGCTTTAAGCAAGACAGCGTACAACAACGGGTGCTTGAATAAGGTAGTTTTGTTCACTTAAAGTCCCAGTTTCTAAAATCCTATCCATGAAGTTGAGTGAGGACTTACTAGGTGTGTGTATGTATGTGTGTATGTGTGTGTGTGTATATATATATGTGTGTGTATATATATATATTTTTTTTATTGGGACGGGGGTTTCCAGGCTGGTCTGAAACTTCTAGTCTCAAGTGATTTACCTGCCTTGGCATCCCAAATTGTCACACCACCATGCCTGGCCTCTTACTGTATATTATTTCACTAGTTTATTTCAAATGATTTCAGCCTTATGTCAATTGCATGTTTCATGCCATATATTTTCAAAGTTGGTAATATTCTTTTATATTCTTTGATCTAATTACAAGCTTAGGCTTATCTGGGTTCTTTGGCCTGATGATTGGGTGTCAAGCTGAAATCACAGCCCTAGAAGCTTGGGTGTGGCCATTCAGTTCAGCGTGTTTGTTTCATCAGAAGGAGAGAGTGGAGGCCAGGCAGCTGTGTCCATGGGAGCCCACAGGAGGCTCATGCAGAGCAGGTGCACGCCCAGGCCTCCCGATTCCCCAGGCAGGGCTGTTCATATGAGGTTTTCTTCTGAAAACAAATTTAAGAATTGACTGAAGGTATATTATAACTTCCCACCAATTTCCCCCCGTCTTTGGGAGAATAAACCAAGTTTCTTCATGTTGTCTCTTTTGAAGGTCAGACTCACCTTGCTCCCTTTCCTTTCTTTTTTCCTAATATATTGAAAAATCTAGGTGAGGTAAATCATTTTTAGGAGTTGTTTCATTACAATAGTTAGATTTACTTCATTGATCACTGACGTTGCTGTGCAATTCTTAAGAAAGGGCCTTTCATAAAAAGCTAAATTACTGTTATACTATTTTGAATTACATAACACTGAGTTTTATCAAGGAACTGAAAGATTTCATCACTGGTGGAAATATTCTGCAGAGCTGCTTGTGGCTGTGGGGTGGCCACACATCTTCTCTTCTCTTCCCGCATGTCTGGGTGGCAGTGAGGTTCTGTTTTTCAGAGTGATGATGACTTGATGCAGGGGTGAAGGTAGAGGTGGGTGTTCTCCTGTGTCAGTGCAGAAGTCGGAGTATTTTCAGGCTGATGAAGGAAAGGTGATGTTTGGCATTTCAGAACAATGTTACCTATGGGCCCAAGCAGTTTCTCAGAAAATGCTGAAGTATTTCAGAGGCGCCCTACTGAGCAGGAATTTATTTAGAGAAAATCTGTGGTCTTTTGAAAATCATTTTTCTGCTCAGGCAAGCTGAGGGCCAGCTGAGACTGCCAAGGCCATGGGTCCCCTGGGAGCAGAGCAGGGAGATTTCAGCAACAATTCTTTGTCCCTGGTGGCTACAGGCTGTCCTGGTGAGAACTGAAGACAGACACAGCCACAGTGCCACTGGGACAAATGAGGGGCGTCAGACCATACACTGCACATGCAGCCACAGTGCCGCTGGGACAAATTTCGCAGCCACAGTGCCGCTGGGACAAATGAGGGGCGTCAGGTCATACACTGCACATGCAGCCACAGTGCCACTGGGACAAATTTCGCAGCCACAGTGCTGCTGGGACAAATTTCGCAGCCACAGTGCCGCTGGGACAAATGAGGGGCATCAGGCCACACGCCACACATGCAGCCACAGTACTGCTGGGACAAATGAGGGGCGTCAGGCCACACGCCACACACGCAGCCACAGTGCCGCTGGGACAAATGAGGGACGTCAGGCCACATGCCAAACACGCAGCCACAGTGCCGCTGGGACAAATTTCACAGCCACAGTGCTGCTGGGACAAATTTCGCAGCCACGGTGCCGCTGGGACAAATGACGGGCTTCAGGCTACATGCTGCACACTGGCAGCCATCAGGTTACAGGAGTTACTTAAATTACTGGGAACACAAATCCTGGATCCCACAAGAATCCCAGCCACCTGCCCAGTTCCCTAAAGAGCTTGCACACTTAGAGGGGGTGCCCTGCAGTTTGGAGGGGACACTTTTCTCAGCCCATCACCAGCACTGTCCTGATCCAGTTGTCATTTCCGTGACGGCTCATTTTACCTCTTAATTGCAAACTGTTGGTTTAACTTCAGTATCACTTTAGTTTGTGTGTTATGTCTGTTAATACCTATTTTCATGAACAGTATTTTCTAGTAACTAGACTGATACATATGGATGTCATGTTTTAGTATGAACAGTCTCTTCCTCCTACAGCTAAAACCATCCCCTGCCACTTGCTTGTGGCCCTCTGTGATGAGCGTGGGGTGTTTTCCTGCTGGAATATAGGCACTGGTAGAGGAGCTGCGTGGCCACAGAAGTTTTGCTCAGTCTGAGTAGGTTTAAAGTAAAAGGCGGAGACCATTGACCTGATGTGAAAATTGGAAAAGACCTACGATTGCTTTGCCTCCATTTAGATGCAGGGGCGGGCTGGGATGCCTGTTCTGTCCTCCATTCCTATGGGATTGTGGAACACTGGTAGTGCCTTTGGGACAAAGCTCAGAAGGCGTACCAGCTACCACTAACGTTTTAGAATGGCTAAACGTGAATTTAGATATAGTTTTTTGTTCTTTTTTTTCTTTATATCTTGGTTTATGGCCTTTTCCATGCATAATTGTAATCTATGCACAGAATTTCAAAAATATCTCTTCTGATTTTAGATTATAGTTGATTTTAACCATCATTTCAGAAAATAATAAACTAAGTTGCATCCCGAACTCAGCCTGCGTGTTTTGTTATATAAAAGTCAAAGAAACATCAGCCTTTAAGAATTTACCAAATCCAGCCGGGTGCAGTGGCTCATGCTTGTAATTCTAGCACTTTGGGAAGCCAAGGTGGGTGGTTTGCCTGAGCTCAGGAATTCGAGACTACTGTGGAGGCAACATAGTGAAACCCTGTCTCTACTAAAATACAAAAAATTAGCCAGGCCTGGTGGCCGGCACCAGTAATCCCAGCTACTTGGGCAGCTGAGACCCTAAGAATCGCTTGAGCCTGAGAGGCAGAGGTTGCGGTGAGCTGGGATCACGCCACTGCACTCCAACCTGGGTGACAGAGCAAGATTGTGTCTCAAAAAAAAAAAAAAAAAAAATTTACCGAACTGCCTGCAGTTGGCAAACATGATTCTGTGCCTGTGCTCTGCAGTACAAGAAAGTCAGGAAGTAAATCTGAATTAGTGACTGCATTGAACAGTGTGCTCTTAAACTCTACAATAGAGGTTGGTTGATAAGGACAGATAAGGAAGCTCAAAGTCTTTTAATAATCTCCACCTTAATAATCTCCACCTTTTAATAATCTCCACCTTAAGTACTCCACCTTAAGTTTCTTAAACAAAGGCTGTCCTTGGTTCCTTTCCTCTCCATGCTCAGCTCCCTGATGGCTCGGAGATCCCGCTCCCTCCTATTCTGCTCGGCAAACTGGGCTCCGACCCACAGAAGAAGACCGTGTGTATTTACGGGCACCTGGACGTGCAGCCTGCAGCCCTGGAGGACGGCTGGGACAGCGAGCCCTTCACCCTGGTGGAGCGAGACGGTGAGCCCACGCGTGCCCAGAGGAAAAGCACTGACTTTTGGAAAGCCACTGCTAGTCCGTTTTTCTGTTTCCAGTACAGACTGTTTGTATTTTATTTTATCTATTTTATTACTTTTTTTAAATCTTTTTTTTGAGACAGAGTCTCACTCTGTAGCTCAGGCTGGAGTGCAATGGCGAGATCTCAATTCACTGCAAGCTCCGCCTCCCCGGGGTTCAAGCGATTCTCCTGCCTCAGCCTCCCCAGTAGCTGGGATTACGGGTGCCCACCACCACACCCGGCTAATTTTTTTATTTTTAGTAGAGACGGGGTTTCACCATGCGGGCCAGGCTGGTCTCGAACTCCTGACCTCAAGTGATCCCCCACCTCAGCCTCCCAGAGTGCTGGGATTTACAGGCGTGAGCCACCACGCCAGGCACAGACTGTTTTTAACACAAGCTAGAAATGGAGGTTTCTCACATGTGCCTCTGTCGCTGAACTTCAGAAAGCCTACCTTTTCGTGTGCAAACGAGCACCCCATTCCTGGGGTCTGCCTGGCTTCCTCGACTGCTGACACTTTTTCTCAGAACGCACATTTGGAATCAAGGCAGAGCCGTCCTGAAAAGCCTGTCCCCTCGTCCCCCTCCACTGCCCTTACCGACAGCTGCTTCTGCAGTATATGTTAGTGGCCTCGCTCACCCCGGCTGCCTCGGTAGGGGTGGCGATGTCCCTGTTACTCACCGAGTGCTTCCGTGTGCCGGGCACCTGCAGGCCTTTTGAGGCCCGTGCTGTGAGGCACCCTGCAGACCGGCCTCTCTTCTTTCTGCTTCTTCTGGTGTAAAGGCCTTCTGCTTTCATTTCTGAATTCCCACATGTGCCTGCATGGGAGTCTCTGACCAGACGAGGAATCCTCCCGCCCTGGTGCTAGGCCCCTCTGGGCTAAATTCCAGGCTCTTCTCTTCGAAGCCCTTCGTTGCATCTGTGTTCAACCCTTTCCTGGCCCAGTGTCAGTTGTGTTCATTACTGTGCAAAATTGAAAATGACTTTACTTAAAGCAACATTCCATGTCATTGTCCTTGTCATGGTGGAATTACTAACTTGCGGTGGATTGTAGGATTAACCCTCTCTGTGCCCTTGGGTGCCCCTCGAGCTTCAGACCCACACGTCTGCTTGGCCACGCCCTCAAGTGCCAGACCCGCATGGCTGCTTGACTGTGCCCTCACTCCTGGAACTCGCTGTCTCTGAACAGAAGTCTTTGTCTTTGCTCCTTGTCTGCTGTCTTACAGTCTCCGTGAATGGCACCTTCTCTCTGCCACCTGCACCGGGAACTGGGTCCCCATCCCTACCAGGCTGTCCTTTGGGACCACTGCCCTTCCCACATTGAAAGCTCCCTGTCTCCCTCCCCCGCTCCGCGGCTGGGTCCCGCTCTCCACTTCTGGGCCTTCATGGTGCCACTCCCTTTCTGGGCTGCTCCCAGAGCGACCTCAACATGCCACTTCTCTTCTTGACTCCTCCTGGGGGACTCAGGATGGCACAGAGGGTCCCTCCCCTCGCCTGCCTTCTGCCGGCCCCTTCTCCCACCTGTGCCCAGCCACACGGGACCACTTGCAGCCCCCAGGAGCGTGTGCTGCTCAAAACCACCTGGGCACCTGCGCGGGCGTCAGCCCCGTCACCACTGCCTCGTCCACTGTGAGGCCTGGCTTTGACCATCCTCTTAGCCCTCCCTGTCCCAGCCTCAGTAGGCTCCCGACTGTCAAGGAACCTAGAAGAGCACCTGTGCTGTGGTAAAGCTTCACTGCCAGCCGCCCGGCCGCCCTCTCCTTGTCGGGGAGCCTTGGAGGGTGGGGGCAGGTCACATTTGTCTGCAGCTCTGAGCCAGCACCGTGCCAGCCACTGCAGTTGTTCAGTGTTTGTCGTAGGGAAGAGGATATTTTTTAGAAAAGCTTATATTTGACTTTCAGTTTTTGTGAAAAGTTGGGTTTCATTGGTCAAAGGAAATTCCCCAGGTGGTGATGACTTTCAGCCTCATATTGCCGTGGGCTGGGTCATGCTGAGACAGTGGGACCTGGGAAGCAGGCTGAGCCCCGGGAGGTCAGGAGACCAGTTGGGCAGACCCAGGCCCATGAGAAGGCCGCGCCTTGAGGACGGCTCCCTCCTCTGTCTGGTTCCATGAGGCTGGGATGGCATGGCAGAGGATGGAGGAGGGGTGGGGCCTCGTCTTCAAGTTCTCGCTCACGTTGTCAGCTTCCCCAGAAGCAGGTGTGGTGAGGGGCCACTGTGACTGATGATGCTGATTGGAAGCAGCGTCTTGTATGTAGTTTTCAGAGTGATAACTATAGGAAGAAAGAAGCAGACGTTAACTGATAAACATGTTAGTTCTCTGGTTTTTAATCAAATTAGGTGTCACAATTGGGTGGGGGTGAGATTATGGTTCTTCTTTGACAACGGTGCCTTGAGGTTCCTCAGTGACTGGGCCTCCTGTCCCCATTGCTCCCAGCTAAGTGACTGGGCCTCCTGTCCCCATTGCTCCCCGCTAAGTGACTGGGCCTCCTGTCCCCATTGCTCCCCGCTGCTTCTGGTAAATAGGTTTTAATGAACTAAGCAGCTGGCTGCGACTTCCTGGAGTCAGATTGGAGGTCTCCACCCTGACCCAGCGGGAAGCCGTGCCCCCAGCTGACAGCCGTGAACACGGTGGGAGAGGGAAGGGGGGACTTAGGAGCATCCACATGGCTTATCTCTTTGATGATGGCGAATTATCTGACAAATTTAACAACAGTGTTGGGTGGAGACTGGGGGCTCCTGATCTCGGAAGGGGAAGCCTTGCTTGGCTAAGGGGTTATCAGATGTGCACCTGAGACACGCTGCTTCTGGGGTCATTGTAGTCATCACTTCATGATTTTGTGGATTGCTGTTCTAGGCAAGCTGTATGGGAGAGGTTCAACTGATGATAAGGGTCCGGTGGCCGGCTGGATAAACGCCCTGGAAGCGTATCAGAAAACAGACCAGGTATGCCCCCCACGCTGACTTCTGCCTGAGTCCTGGGTTCCATCTGAGCCATACAAAGACAGGTTCTCTGTTCACACAACGGCTTGTAAAGCTCACAGGAAAAGAGAAGACAAGCGTCCCCCAGCCCTTATCAGCACAAATGATGTTTCCAGCTTTCGGAAACATTCAAAGTTTAATTGTTTTACAGCTGCTTTAAGGTCACAATATTGGCAACTCAGCATGGTTTTTGCCACCGCATGAAATGTGACTTTTCAGTCCCTGACGTCAGTCTGTGCGTGTGATCCCTTGCCGGAATGTGGTGAAGGCTTTGTGACATCACACAGGCCCCTCGCTCTCTCTGTGTGGTTTACGTCCTCCTAAAACTGAATTCTGATTTTTAAAATGTATTCTCTGGCTGGGTGCGGTGGCTCACACCTGTAATTCCTTTGGGAGGAATTACTTTGGGAAGCCGAGGTGGGTGGATCACCTGAGGTCAGGAGTTCAAGACCAGCCTGGCCAACATGGTGACATCCCATCTCTACTCAAAATACAAAATTAGCCGGGCATGGTGGTGGGCACCTGTAATCCCAGCTCCCTGGAGGCTGAGGCAAGAAAATCGCTTGAACAGGGAGGCAGAGGTTGCAGTGAGCCAAGATCGTGCCACTGCCCTCCAGCCTGGGTGACAGAGCGAGACTCTGTCTCAAAAAAGAAAAAAAGCATTCTCCTAGCTGTGAAATACCGGCTCATTGTTCAAAGTTTGCTAAAAAACAGACAAGTAGAAAGAAAAATACTTGCCTAGAATCCAAAGACAATTAATATTTTGAAATTTGCCAAGATTTTCTGTTGCTTTTTGCCCAGTTGTGATCATGCTGTATAGACATCTTTGCATCTTGCTTTTCTCTTGTATCATGATGAAATAAGAATAAGATAAGCATTTTTGTCAAAGCATGGAATGTTAGGTCTGAAAAGGGTCTCAGCCCTGCTGGTCCAGGGGATTACTTTACATGGTGGGGAAGTGACACCCAGAACCACCTGGCCTGGTGCGGCCAAGCCCGCATGCTGGGCGGGAACTAGGAATCCTCTCCAGCCTCTGGCCCCGTGGAGCCCTCAGCCTCAGCTGTAGTGCAGGCACCTCGGGCACTGGGGCAACCAAGGGTGACAGGTGGCTGTGCACGGGCAGAGGTCCTGTGGAAGATTTCACGTGGAGGGCAGAAGAGGAGGAGGCAGGGGAGGAAGCGCATCCATGAACAGGGCTGTCTGGGGGCAGCCTGGGCGGTCTTGAACTAGGACTCAGTAGCTTTGAGTCCTCATTTAGGACCTGCCATTCTTTAGCCCGCCTGGCCTTTGGCAAATCACCAGCTTCGTGCACAACCTCATTTTTCACCTTTGGGTTTTGGGATCAGAGTCGGGAGAGCACCTGTGAAGCCACAATGATCCAGATACACGCAAGGTGCGCACGTTCCCATCAGCCTCCTCAGGGAGAGCAGTGCTTCTGTGCCTGGGAGCAGCAAAGGTCGCACAGGAGGACCCACCCCTCCTCGTGTTGGTGGCGCCGCTGGTATAATCAGGACTCGTGTGCTGTTCTTCGTGTCGTGGCCCTTATTGCAGAGGGAGCAGCATGGGCTTTCCTGGAAGCTCCCCTCGGTCCTGTGGGGTGGCTCCAGAGAGCCCCAACTTGCGAGACTGGACAGGTCCAAGTGGCCCGGAGCCACAGTGGCCTGGCAGTGCCTGGGGAGGGGATGACGACAGGTGCGCACAGAGGCCCATGTGGTCGGTCTGGAGAATGCGGGAGATGTGAAATATGTAATCCTGAGTGTGGTGTCTAGAAAGAAGGTTCGCAAAGCTGAATATCCATTCGTGCTGTTCCCTTCTCACAGGAGATTCCTGTCAACATCCGATTCTGCCTTGAAGGCATGGAGGAGTCAGGCTCCGAGGGCCTAGACGAGCTGATTTTCGCCCAGAAAGACACATTCTTTAAGGATGTGGACTATGTCTGCATTTCTGACAATTACTGGCTGGGAAAGAAGAAACCCTGCATCACCTATGGCCTCAGGGGCATTTGCTACTTTTTCATCGAGGTACAGTGCCAAGCTGTACGGCTTCACTTTTTTCTAACCCCTGAGTCTCCTGGTTCTTCCAAGCCCAAAGTAGGCAAGGACCCAGAAGTCAGGTGTGCAGGAAGGAGAGGCACAGGGCTCACGTAGTGCCGCCATTCCCAGCTTCCATAAACCACTGTCATACAGCAGGGTGGACAGCAACACTTCCAGTGATCAGAAGTGAACACACAGCAGCGTCAAGCTAGGACAGTGTGATTTGTAATGTCGCCTTGGAGCGGCTGAGAGGAGATTAAATGCTAGTTCATTTCAGGAGATGCAAACACATACAAAGCATTTTAGAAACACTTCCTTGTGAAGGTTGAAATATTGATATGTTAGCACTTAGGCTCCTTATCCCGTGACTTAAGGAGAAACTGAGGCCAGGTGCAGTGGCTCACGCCTGTAATCCCAGCACTTTGGGAGGCCGAGCCAGGCGGATCACTTGAGGTCAGGAGTTCGAAACCAGCCTGGCCAACATGGTGAAACCCCGTCTCTACTAAAAATACAAAAAGTTAGCCGGGTGTGGTGGCGGGTGCCTGTAATCCCAGCTACTCGGGAGGCTGAGGGAGGAAAATCACTTGAACCCAGGAAGCGGAGGTTGCAGTGAGTGGAGATTGCACCGTTGCACTCCAGCCTGAGCTACAGAGTGAGACTCCGTGTCCCAAAAAAAAAAAAAGAGAAACCAAGACAGCACTGAGCATGGGAAGGGCCAGGCCTGGCTGGATTCTCCCACTTACTGGCTGGTGGTCATCTCCAATACCCCACAGGATGACTGTGGTGATTAAATTAGATCCTGTTTGCAGACGTCGTTTATAACCTGAACAGTGCTAGAAATCACTGCAGTTGCTGCCCTGAGCCCTCACTCTGAGCAAGGCACTGTTCTGGTTCTAAAAGTGGCCCCTTGTCACCCCCGGTGCTGGGAGGGGCACTGCGCCTCTTCCATTTGCAGGCCAGGAGGCCAGGCACTTTGCAGGCAGCTGCCCTACGCTGGGCATGCGGCTGCTCAGTGCAAGGGCGAGGTCCGACCCCAGGTGTCGGGCTCCAGGCCCGTGGTGGGTCTCATTCATGTTGGGCCGCCTCTCAGCAGAGGTGCAGGGTCTTTGTTAAACTTCTAGCGAAGGCTTTGAGTGGGAGGCAGATTGCCCTGTGGAATGCTTGTACCTGTGGCTAGTGTTACCGTCTCATCTGTGGTTGGCATATGCCACAGATAAGCTGGTATTTTTTTTGTTCCTGCCTAAGTTTTTAATTGGGGAAATGCTTTGCTTTGCTCCCTGAGGGAGCAAATTTTGATCTGGAAAATTGTCAGGCCTTGTAAATGCTCTTTGTTGAATTCACTGTCACATGATAAAAATAAGCTGCCACTAGGCAGCCAGATACAGTAGCCTTTGTTTCCGTGCAGGTGGAGTGCAGCAACAAAGACCTCCATTCCGGGGTGTACGGGGGCTCGGTGCACGAGGCCATGACTGATCTCATTTTGCTGATGGGTAAGTGTGGGATGGGCGTTCCGTCCGCAGCTTAGGGGAAAGTGGACGCGCATGACCTCCAGGCTGTCTGTCATCAGCATTGGGTGCATTTCAGCATTCCACATGAACCAACTTCTGTCTCGGTTTCCAACTGTGCCTCTCCCTCCTTCCACTCACTTGTGCCTCTGAGAGGCCCCCTTGTTTTATTTTTGCCCCTGAAGCCCTCCTGTGCCTGTCACCACCTGGTGAAACCTTACCCTGCCTCCAGCACCCACCTCCATCGCCCCCAGGTCCTGTCTGGCCAAGCCCCTCGCGGCAGATGGTGCTGTCCTTCCTTTGGACGTGGTCATTTGACGTCTCTTGCAGGGCGTGTGTTTGGGCCCGTCTTATGTGATAACTGGCCCCGTCCAGGTCCCCCCGCCTGATCAGCTCTTTGAGAGCAGGCATCTTGTCATGCTGTCCCTGGCGTCCTCCTGCTCTGAGGCCAAGCACAGCCCTCGCTTCCCGCAGCATCCACAAGATCTCCATTCCTCCCCGCCAGTGCCAGCTGCCCGCGTGACACCCACTCTGTGATACCCACAGTTTACCCTCAGCTCAGGAGCAGCACGTTTCTGGTGGAGTGTGTGTTCAAAAGGCACGTGGGGCAGTGCGGTGGTGGTTAGAGTGGGGCTGTGTGAAGCCAGTCTGCTGATTTGTGTTGCGGTCCATGACCAAGGACCATTTCCTTTCCCTACGTGTTCCTCAGTCTCCTTACCTGAGACATGGGAATGCCTAGGCTGTTCCCTCATTGGCTGTTCAGCTGATTACATCACTGGCTCTTCGGCTGATTCCATCACTGGCTGAGCCTGAGGCCCCGGACGGTGCCTGACAGGCGACACGTGCCTGGGACGCATCCACGAGCATCATTCTGTGGACTGTTGTGGCTACTCTTGGCCCCTCCCTCAGCCGCGTGGCTGTGGGGCCTGAGCCGCATCTCTCCTGAGCCCGGCTCCCTGGGGTCAGTGCAGGAAAGAGCAGCTTGCCTTGGCGCGGCCTCCCCTGGGTGCTGTAACCCTCTCCCGCTTCCCTCAGGCTCTTTGGTGGACAAGAGGGGGAACATCCTGATCCCCGGCATTAACGAGGCCGTGGCCGCCGTCACGGAAGAGGAGCACAAGCTGTACGACGACATCGACTTTGACATAGAGGAGTTTGCCAAGGACGTGGGGGCGCAGATCCTCCTGCACAACAACAAGGTGCTGATTCAGGCCTCGACCCTGCCACCTGCCTGGGCCACGCTGTGACACAGGTGTCCCCCAGGCCCTGTCACCTTCCCTGGCTCCAGGGGGTCTCCGAGGGAAGGAGCTGGAGTGTCCAGTGCACATGAGTCACCAAACAGTGGAGACACTCAGAAAGCAGGCTGTGACCAGGTTGCTGGTCGTTGGAATTTTTTAGTATCAAAATCCACTTTTAATTCCATCAGACCTGGAGAAGCATGCAGAGGGGACATGGGCTGGCTCCTGCTGGCAGCGGCTCTGCCATGTTTGTGTTTATAGAGTAACCTCCTTACCACTGGACCCAGGGATCATGTAAGCCACACCAGAGCCGAGTGCTAGGTGGAAACTCTGCCGAATGTTTACCTCACTGTTAGGGGAAAAGTGGGTCATGACTTTTCTCTAGGCTGTAGGTTTATGCGGTATGGAGGTAAGTTCTGTAGGCTGTGGGTTTATGTGGTATGGAGGTAAGTTCTGTAGGCTGTAGGGTTTATGTGGTATAGATGTAAGTTCTGCAAGCTGTAGGGTTATGCGGTATAGATGTAAGTTCTGCAGGCTGTGGGTTGTGCGGTATAGATGGAAGTTCTCCAGGTGGTGGGTTTATGTGGTATAGATGTAAGTTCTGCAGGCTGTAGGTTTATGTGGTATAGATGGAAGTTCTTCAGGCTATAGGTTTATGTGGTATAGATGGAAGTTCCGCAGGCTGTGGGCTTATGCAGTATAGATGTAAGTTCTGTGCCATTGATTCAGCCAGCATCAGTTGAATCAAGCAACTCAGCCCCTGGGACACAAGGGAAATAAGGCCAGGCTGGGCTCTTGAGTTTTGTCTCCCAGAGACAGATGGGCAAGAGCTCTGGAAGGATGTGCTAAGGGCCACACTGGGCAGTCCCAAAGGCTGTGCGCCTGCATGAGGGGAGGGTCATGGTGCTAGGAGCGGCTGAGGCTCATCAGAGGGTCCTGTTGGCCAGCAGAGGTACAGGGCAAGGCTGGCGTGCCCAGTGAGCAGGAGCACGGACGTATTGGCTGCTTGGGGACAGACGGGCAGCGGGGTGAGGCCTGGGACCAAGACCAACATGCTGGCCTGATGGCCTGGGCACGGCCGTGGAACTCCAGGTCTTCCTAGGAGGTGGTGAGCCCTGCCAGGCTTTGAGTTCATCGGTTCTTGCGTTGGGAAGGATCATGGGTTGGGGTGTTGGAGCTGAGTCGGTGGAGCTGGGAGACCCGTGAGGCTGTTGCAGGCGCGGGAGCGTTGGCTGGCATCAGGGAGGAGCCTCTGGAATAGGAAGAGAAGGTTCCCACTGGCAATGACTGGACAGTGATGTCATGGACCGAGGGGTTGGGTGCAGGGAGGAGCGGGCCTGGGAGAAGGTGGGTCTGTTTCTCCTGCCTTGTCCCTCAGGCTCGTATTTGCCTCTGTGTATGGTGTTTTAGGGCCTCGTCTGTACCTCCCAGATAACATTGAGCTGTTTGGTTCACAAACAGAAATCTACATATTCAGTGGCTAAGTCACTGAGGAACTTTCTGGAGTCCCCTTTAGGGGCACACCTACTCTCTTGACCCACCTTCTGCTGCAGGGATGTGGGGGGCGGGGGCAGGCAGGAAGGTCACGGTGTTGATGACACGCTTGGGAAACAGGAGATGAAGTCTGTCCTGGTCTGAGGAGATAGCATCCTCGGTATTCACAGGCCTGTACCAGATTTGCCGGTCAGCCTGGCTGTCCTCTGTCAGTAGGAAAGGGCTGCACGCCTATGTCCTGTGGGCCTGGGAGAGGCCTGCACACAGCCTGGGCTGCATCCGCTCTTCCTCCTCCCGGGAGAGGCCTGCACACAGCCTGGGCTGCATCCCCTCTTCCTCTTGGTGCCTCTGGCTCATCAAGAGCTCCAATGTCTGTGGGATCTCGACACCCCCAGTTCTACAGGTGCTCAGTGGCCAGCGTGGCTCTCCTAGTTCTGCCGGGTGGACCTGAGCCACCCACACTGCAGCG
Organism: Theropithecus gelada; assembly: GCF_003255815.1. Lineage (NCBI taxonomy): Eukaryota > Metazoa > Chordata > Mammalia > Primates > Cercopithecidae > Theropithecus > Theropithecus gelada. Next base: position 67,317,733 of record NC_037686.1, read on the forward strand.
AGAAGCAGTAAAATGCCTCACCTGAGGGTGTGCAGCCTGTCAGGGGCCTGCTTTGTGCTGAGTCACTCGCTGCAGCTGCAGAGTGCACCGGGGCAGGGTGCCTGCACCTGGACCTCCTGCCTGTGGTTGTCCGGGTCCTGGGCCAGGGCCTGTCTCACACCACTGATTTCCCAGACAACATTCCCAGCTCCTCAGTGAGCAGACAGGGCTGGCACTGAGTGCCTGAGGTGTCCCTGAGCCTCTGATTTTTCTGCAGAAAGACATCCTCATGCACCGATGGCGGTTCCCGTCTCTCTCCCTCCACGGCATCGAAGGCGCCTTCTCTGGGTCGGGGGCCAAGACCGTGATTCCCAGGAAGGTGGTTGGCAAGTTCTCCATCAGGCTCGTGCCGAACATGACTCCTGAAGTCGTCAGCGAGCAGGCATGTGGGGCTGGGACACAGGGCGGGGGCCAAGAGCTGCAGTGTCCGGGCAGAGACTTGGGTAACAAAGGTTCTTACTAGGCAGACACCCAGGCCACGCATGCCCCCACTTCCTGGCTCTGGCAAAATCAGTAATCATAACGGCAGTCGTGATTCAGAAGCTAATGTAAGATAATGCATCACATGTAAGTGACCTTTGTTACTGATCTGGCCTTTGTTACTAAAATCTGGCCTTTGACCTTACCTCAAGGCTCCAGGCCAAACACCAACGTTGGGCCAAGCGTGTTCTGGTCAGAGTCCCGGAGCCGCCCCTTACCATGGTACTGTGTGGAGGGGACTCTGGTGGCTGGAGGTCAGCCCAGCTTCTGACTGCCCTGCTCAGCTGGGATTCATGGGGAAATGGAGTCGGAGTCTTTCCACTGGGAACGGGAGCCTGGGGCTCGCCCTTCATGCTGAACAGTGAGGTCTTGTCACGAGGAGGAGTCCCCGGACCAGCACCTGGCTCTATCCTGGGTCTGGATGCAGTGTATCCTGTGGTTATTTATTTTATGAAGTGCTTTCGGTCTGCTCAGGCTGCCACAATAAAGACCACAGACCGGGTGGCTTACGTGGCAGAAACGGATTTCCCACTGTGTCGGAGGTGGGTGAGTCCAGGACCAAGGTGCTGGCAGCTGCGGCATCTGACGAGGGTTCCTCGCTTGTCCTCACATGGCGGAGGGCAGGCTCTCTGTATCTTCTTACTCAGGCTGCGTCCCACCCTTCTGGCCTCATTTAACCTTTGTCTAAATAAGGTTTAGAAAAAGAAAAAAAAAAAACTATTAAAGAAAAAAAGCCAGGCTTTTAATAATTCAAGTTAGTTTTATTCAGGCCTCTCACTGAGGACTGTGGACTGCGGCCTGGGGCCCAGGAGCAGCCTTCAAGAGGTCTGGCCAGGCTGCTCCGAGACAGCGGCTCAGCCCGTAGCTCATCTGCAGGTGGGGGAGCTTCGGTGCATGCAGAATCACATGGCACCTGCTCAGATGTTATATTCCAGCCAAGCCACACTGAGCCTCAGTGTAAGAGCGCATGTGGTCATAGGTCACAGAGGCACAACCACTAATGCGGTCAGACGCTATCTCATGTGTGGGAAAAGGTAAGGACAGGGTCATTTATCTCCTAAGGAATGCAGCGACTCAGGCAAGAGGCAGGGGCGATGCGTGCTCCCCCCTGTTTTGTCTTCAAAGCATCTTTCCTGAGAGCTGCACGTAGTGGCAGGGTGGAGCCTGTGAAATAGGCCGGCAAGCGGATCGGCGCACACGCAGTTTCTCACATTTGTGACTTTGTCTGACACCTTAGTTACTTCTGTTAAGTTCCCAAATGTACTCCCTAATGGAGTTTAGGCCTTAAATATATGAATTCTGGGGGCACACGAACATTCCGTCCAGAATATAAAGCAGGTCAGGGAAGATTGTTTTTATACGTAATTTAAATAGTTTCATCATTTGGAAGATCTTTGGAAAGAGTGAATTGCTTGATACTAAAACTTTGTCTTTTACTTTGAAATAACTGGGTTTTATTTTTTGATAAGAACTCCCCTCTTTCTGGCCGGGCGCGGTGGCTCACGCTTGTAATCCTAGCACTTTGGGAGGCCGAGGCAGGCGGATCATGAGGTCAGGAGATTGAGACCATGGTAAAACCCTGTCTCTACTAAAAATACAAAAAATTAGCTGGGCGAGGTGGCGGGCGCCTGTAGTCCCAGCTACTCGGGAGGCTGAGGCAGGAGAATGGTGGGAACCCGGGAGGCGGAGCTTGCAGTGAGCCCAGACCATGCCACTGCACTCCAGCTTGGGCGACAGAGCGAGACTCCGTCTCAAAAAAAAAAAAAAAGAAGTCCCTTCTTTCCTTACTCTCGTTACACAGCTCAGTATTAAGCGACAGAAAATGAGACTTATCGTAGACTCAGCATAGACCCGTTGCAGACCTGTCAGAGGCCAATTGTAGGCTCGATGTAGACCTGTGATAGCAGACCCGTAGGTCACTAGCATTGGATCGAATGCCAAGCTTATAAAGCATTGTATGTCTGTCTTCTATTTGTGGTTTAGGTCACAAGCTACCTAACTAAGAAGTTTGCTGAACTGCACAGCCCCAATGAGTTCAAGGTGTACATGGGCCACGGTGGGAAGCCCTGGGTCACCGACTGCAGTCACCCTCATTACGTAGCTGGGAGAAGAGCCATGAAGACAGGTTGGACACTCCTTGTGGATGATGCTGGGCAGGGCCCTTCGCATGTCTGATAGGACTCTTATACCCGTGGGCACATAGCTATGTCGGGGCACTGCTGTATCGTTGGGCATGTAGTTAAGTCAGCATGAGGACAGCTGGTGTATGGGAGGAGCCTGGGCCCCTGGCAGACCTCGAACATGGGTTTGCTGTCCCCAGGGCCTCACACGGGGTCTGACTGAGTGCTACTGAATAGTGATCTGAGACAGATCCCCAACCTTGGGGCCCCAAAGCTCACTGTTTATTTCATTCCATTTCCCCCAGTTTTTGGTGTTGAGGCAGACTTGACCAGGGAAGGCGGCAGTATTCCTGTGACCTTGACCTTTCAGGAAGCCACGGGCAAGAACATCATGCTGCTGCCTATGGGGTCAGCGGATGACGGAGCCCACTCCCAGAATGAAAAGCTCAACAGGTGAGAGTCCAGGGTGCAGCCCAGGTTGGCGTCTCCTGCACAGCGTCCCTCTTGTCCCTTCCCCTTCCCACTGTGTGCAGCTGCCAAGAGAAGCAGGTAGGGGTGATGGCCTGTGACCTGCCTTCCTGTATTTGTGTGAAGTGGGAACTTCAGATGGGAGGCAGGACGAGGCCTTGCAGGAGCGGGTGCTAAAAACAAGGTTCATCTGCGCACTTCATCTACCCCTCTCTCCATTTCCTTTTTTTTCCTGTTCATTTTCCTGTTTCCTTTTTGAGGAACTGCAGTATCATTGCTAACTGCACATGTTGCTGCTCTGACACATCCTTGACTTGGGCGGACGTGATGGGGATTCTTCCCATAACAGGGCGGGTGCAGCCTCTGAGCTGGCCTTGGGAGCAGGAGGGGCCCAGCAGGCAGGGGTCTCGGGCAGTTCCGGGAGAGGCCTCTGGCCCCAACATAGCTGAGGAGGGCAGAAGGCAAGAATGCATCCTGTGGTAACCAAGGCAGACGATCAGGGGCTAAGACCGAGGCGGAGACCCTGCAGGAAGGAGGGAGGGGGAGACAGAGACCTGGCTGAGAGGACCGGAGGGGAGGCCTGGTCTTTAGAAACAAGTGGATAATGGGAGGAGCCCACGATCCAAGCTTGATATTCACTAGCTAGGCACTGGGGGACCAGGATTGGTCTCTGGGCTGGGCAGTCAGACTGAAGCTGCACTTGAGAACCGGGGTGCTGGATTCTGAAGGCAGGCAGTGCTCGGGGCCCCCAGGCTGGGCTGGGGGATGCTCCCCAGGAAGAAGGCAGACTGTGTCTGGGCTCGAGAGGAGTCACCTCGCGCCTGGGTGTCGGCTCACAACACCAGCTGACACGACGATGTGTTCCTCTTTACTAGGCATAACTACATAGAGGGAACCAAGATGCTGGCCGCGTACCTCTATGAGGTCTCCCAGCTGAAGGACTAGGCCCGGCCTCCTGCGTGTCACCTCCGACGAGAAGGAATCCTGCCCTCACCTCACCCTTTTCCGACTTGCCCAGGGAAGTGGAGGTTCCCTCTTTCCTTTCCCTCTTGTCAGGTCATCTACGACTTCAGAGAACAGATACAAGTGTATCCAGCTGTCCATGGGTAGAGCTACCCGATGGGCTTATGAGTGACCTAGAGTGACAGCTGAGTCACCCTGGGTAAGTTCTCGGAGTGGTCAGGATGGCTTGACCTGCAGAAAATACCCAAGGTCCAAAAGCACAAGGTCTGCAGAAAGTTCTGGTTGTTGACTGGGTACCACAGTTCACACCTATAATCCCAGCACTTTGGGAGGCCAAGGCAGGAGGATCACTTGAGGCCAGGAGTCTGAGACCAGCCTAGGCAACAAAACAAGACTCTGTCTCTACAAAAAGTTTAAGAAATGAACCAGACATGAGGGTGTATGCCTGTAGTCCCAGCCACTCAGAAGGCCGAGGCAGGAGGATCGCTCGAGACCAAGAGTTTGAGCTTGCAGTGAGCTATGATTGCACCACTGCACTCAAGTCTGGGCAATGTAGCGAGACCCCGTCTACAAGAAGTTTTTTAAAAAATGAGCCAGGTGTGGTGGTGCACGCCTGTAGTCCCAGCTACTCAGGGCACTGATGTAGGAGGGTTGCTTGAGACTGAGAGTTGGAGGCTGCAATGAGCCGTGACTGCCCCACTGCACTCCAGCCTGGGCGACAGAACAAGACCCCATCTCAAAAAAAAAAAAATTCTGGTTGTCATTGAATTGGGATAAACAGAGAGTTTGATGCTTTCTGCCTTCTGTCTCAGGTGATGCATTGCACATTTGGGATATTTGGAAAGGAAATGAGGAGAGAAGTCAGGGCCTCCTCTGATCTCTCGCTATCTGTGGGTCCTGTCCTTTTCTCAAGACCTTCACCATTACTGGCGTTTTCCTGTCTTCTCTTTAGTATGATCCCTCAAAACCTCACCTAACTGGAAGGATGATTTTGTCTCAGTTTGTACTCCTAAATAAAACGTAAACATGACACCTCTAAAAGAATCGCTCCATCTGAGTTGCTCGCGGCGTGCACAACATGCTTATTGAGTGGGGTCTGGTTGATGGTGTCAGCTCAGGGCGGGGGACAGCAGGCAGGACCCAGAAAACAGAACCCAGGTCTTCCCAGGCGAGCGCTCCCTCCCTCGTCCACACAAGTGGAGGCTCACTCATGGCCCCCTGCATGTTCCAAGAAGTGTCCCTGTCCCTGTCCCTGCTCCTTACGGCTGTGGGGCCACAGGAAGTCCAGCTGGTTTAAACAAAGAATTGATTGGCCCAGTTCACATAAAAGAACAGAGTAAACTCAATGAAAGGAAAAGGCTCCTTGAAGTGGTTGGTTCCAGGGCTGGGCAGGGGAAATGCAAGATGAGTCTGGACCCTCTCGCATCAGAACGTAAGGATGTGCTCCTGAGGACATGGGGCTGCGTCCAAGGACGCAGGAGCCAGCCTGGAAGAGCTCGCAGGGGCCCAGCAGAGCAACTGGAGTGAGAAAACAGCAGTAGTGTTGGATTTTTACCACGGAATAAATAATCTGTGAGTTCATACTAATATAAATAAATAAAGCGATAAAGTGGGTGAGAAGGAGCAGTGCCCCTTGGTGAAGAATCTCCGCTCATGTGGGAGGGAAGTGGGAGATCCAAGCTGGAGCAGCTGCTGCTGCAGGAGAGACCCCTGACACACTCGCAAATTGGTAGGTGAAGGTTTAAGGAACGGGATATTTGCATAGCTTGAAAGCACCTCCCAAGGGAAAAACAGGAACTTCACAGTGGAGAGACCTGGCAGGTGCCACCCTCAGATCAAAATGAACTTGAGCAGTAATGACACATCCACACCAGGCAGTCCTGACACCACGCCCTGAGGAGGACGTGCCAGTTCTGGGAACATCACAGTCATTGTGAAAAAACATCAGACAAACACAAACGGATGAAACGTGAGGAAAATCTGTAGTTGGTTTTACGCGGATGTTAATCTCTTAGTTTTGGTCCCTGTGCTGTGGCTGCGTAAGAGGTCAGCTGGGCGAAGTGTGTCTGGGGACCCTCTGACTGTTGCATCTTCTGTCTAAGTCTCCTGTCATTTCAAAGTAAAAACAAAAAAAGAAGACAAGGGTAGCGGCTTCAGGTACGGCTGGACCCAGCACTCAGTGCTATCTGGGCTTGTGTCTCCAACTCTCAACTCCTCCATCAGAACTGTGAGAAATGCCTTCTTTCAGATTCTAATCCTGCAAGAAGAACTGCATGGTCTTCCCCCAGAAATCCTAAGAGGAGCTGCTGGTGTCTCGTGCATGCGAGCTGCATATGGGCCCGCGTCGGCAGGAACCCACGCTGAGAGGTGCTACGGTTTGAATGTCTGGTTCCTCCCAAACTCGTGTTGAAACTTAATAGCTATTGTAACAGTATTAAGAGGCAGGGCCTTGAACTGGTCAGGCCATGAGGGTCCTGTCCTCCTGACTGGGTGAATGCTGTTATTGTAGGAGTGGGCTCTTTACAACAAGGCTTGTTTGGCCTCCTCTTGCTCTCTCTACCCTTCTCTGAGCCCTTGTGTTGTGGGATGACACAGCCAGAAGGCCCTCGCCAGGTCCTGGCCCCTCCACCTCAGACCTCCCAGCCTCCCAAACCATGAGCCAATACATCTCTGCTCACTGTAAATTACCTAGTCTTGGGCATCGTGTTACAGCAGCAAAAAGCAGCCTACAGCAGTCACCGTGCTAAAACCTGCAGCACCCTGCGTGGCTCAGGGCAGTCAGGTTCCCTTGAAGTAAGTGGGAGGTCGTCACCTCTGGAAGTGCTAGGGGAGGGTGATCTGGAGGAAATCACAGTGGTGTTCTACTAGAAGGCCGATGACTCCTGGGGAAAGTGCCAGTGCTCACCTCCATCTCTGCAAGCTCAGTCCCTGGTGGAATCTCCAGGAGCACAAGGGCCATCTCGACAGCTCCACGTTCCCAGCACCCGGCCCAAGCCTGGCCCATGATCAGACAAATGCCTCGGTGGGGAGGCATGCACGTTTTCACACATCCAGACTGCCGCATGTGAGAAGCTGAGCTGGCGTGCCACTAGCTGTTTTGATGTAAACAACAGTTTTGTAAAACCCTGGACCTAATGGGTCTGACTAACTACTGGTTCTGTGAACTTGAGCCTCCGCGTCCTCCTGTGTCAGAAGAGCACAAACCACTTTTGCGGAGAGGTTATGAAGACAGAAATGACCCTGTGACCCCTTTGCAAAAAATGAAGAACTGTTCCCACTCATGCATGAAGCTGGATCTTCTCAAGTGGGAAACAGGCATGGTAAATAGATACTGTTTCAACCTGTGTAATCTAGGACCAGTTTTTTTAAAAGCAAGTCTGAAGTTTTTTTCAGACTATTGCAATATGGTACATGATAGGAATATTGAAATTTATTAAAAACAAAAGACTTTCTCAAAGTGTCACTTCTAAGTTTTATTCAAAAAGCAGATACATCTTAGGTCCTTTAGAGAAAGGTGTTTCATACATCAAGAGGCATTGAAAATTGCAGCCACTTGGCCCTCGAAACATTACATTACTAAACTATTTTATTTACTGAAAAGACAAAATGCCTTGAAAAGTGTCCATGAATCCAACGGTGGTCTGCAGATTCACAAATGAATTATTTGAATATTTCTAGAAGAGCAACCATAGATCTATGTCCAGACTATCTACTGGCCTAACAGTTGCAAGAAATTGTATTAAATGGAAAAATGTGAGAAAGTAAATATCTACTGCCTGATATTGGAGAGGAAAATTGCTACTACGTCACCCAAGTAAGGAGCTGCCAATTTTAGGGATCATTTCCCTTTAAAAAATGATTGACAGTACCTTTAGGGGGAGTTAGAGTTCCTCCCAAAGGATTCATTCATTACTATTTATGTAATTCATGTTACAAAGGGCTTTAAAGATGTTTGTCTAATGTTTCATTGCATCCCAGTGAAACAGGAGGCTTCGTCCCTGTGCTATAGAGGGGAAAGGCCTGAGAGCCGTGTGGTGGCCTGCCATCACTCGGCTCCTGGGAGGCAGCCTTGGGACCCAGGCCTTCCCCCTTCCCCTCCCCTTGCTGGGGGACACTCACGGCCTCCCCTCCGTGGCAGGAGGCCAGTTGTTCCTGGTGTGCACTTGGCCTCCCGCCTTTCCCACTGAGGTCTCAGTATTTCTCCTTCTGGTTTCCCCCATGTGATTTCTTGTTGACAGCTTTGGTAAAGGTGCAATTCATAGACCAAACAATCCACCTGTTTAGTGTGAACAATTCAGTGGCTTCTCGTATAGTCACAGAGTTGCACAACCATCTCCAGTTGATTTCAAAACATTTTCAAAATGTTTTTGCCTCCAAAAGAAACCCAGTACCTGTAACCTATCACCTCCCCCACACAATCGCCCTGTCTCCCTCAGTCCCAAGCATCCACTCATCTACTTTCTGTCTCTATGGACTTCCTTTTTTCTTTTCTTTTCTTTTTTTTGAGATGGAATCTGGGTCTGTCACCCAGGCTGGCATGCAACAGCGCGATCTTGGCTCACTGCAACCTCCGCCTCCTGGGTTCAAATGATTATCCTGCCTCAGCCTCCTGAGTAGCTGGGATAATAGGCATGCGCCACCATGCCCGGCTAATTTTTGTATTTTTTAGTAGAGACGAGGTTTCACCATGTTGGTCATGCTGGTCTCGAACTCCTGACCTCAGGTGATCTGCCCACCTCTGCCTCCCAAAGTGCTGGGATTACAGGCATAAGCCACTGCACCTGGCCTGGACTTTCATATACATGGAATTATGCAATATATGGCCTTTAGTTTTTGTTTGTTTGTTTTTAAGAAACAATGTCTTGCTCTGTCACCCAGCTGGAGTGCAGTGGCACCATCTTGGCTCACTGCAGCCTCAACCTCCTGGGTTCAAGTGATCCCCCAGCCTTCCAAGGAGCTGGGACTACAGGGTGCGTGACTGTGCCCAGCTAATTTTTAAATTTTTTGTAGAGACGGGGTCTTGCTATATGACCCAGGCTGGTCTCAAACTCCTGGCCTCAAGCAATTCTCCGAAGCCACCATGCCTGGCCTAATATGTGGTCTTTGTGTCTGACTTCCTTCACTCAGAAGAACGTTTTCAAGGTTCATCCATGGTGTCCCATGCGTTAGTACTTCATTCCTTCTTATAGCTGAGTAGTGTTGATTTTAAGTATAGACCACATTTTGCTTATCCATCCATAAGTTGGTGGACATTTGGATTGTCTCTACTCTGTCTATTATGAATAATGCTGCTGTGAACATTCATGTCCCAGTTTTTGTGTGGACACAGCTCCTCATTTCTCTTGGGTATATGCCTAGGAGGGGAATTGCTGGGCAATATAGGAATTCCAATTGTAGCTGTTTGGGGAACTGCTAGACTGTTGTCCAAAGCAGCTGCACCATTTGACATTCCCGCCAGCAGTGTACCAGGATTCTGATTTCTCCACACCCTCAACAACACCTGTAATCTTTCTGATCGTGCCATTCTAGTGGGTGTGACATGGTATCTCAGCATTTCTCCCTGGACCCAATCAATACAAAAAAGATGTCGCTTCCAGATCCTGAAGGTTAGAGATAAGACTGATAGTCAAACACCTGTAGAATCCAAGAGTTGGAAGGGCAAACGTAGGGAGCAGCCAAGACTCCTGGGACAGAGAGTCCAAGGAAGAGCTACTCCTCAGGGCTAAGTCCAGACCTTGTTGGAGACAGCGTGGCCCCGGCGCAGTGCCCGGCAGAGAAGTCCCTGTGGAGAACTTGCTGGAATATGACTTCCAGGGGTGCCAGGGAAGTTGTGCACAGAGAGGTGGCTTGCTGAAGGCACTGCATGATGAGACTTCCCAAGGAGGGCGTCAAGGGAACTGCTGGCTTCCGGACGCTGCTGGCCACCATGCTTCCACGAGCACAGGCCGGCTGCAGGAAGCTGTCCATGAGGGGGCGCTCTGCTTTGTCCCTCCAGGGCTGCAGTGGGAGGCTGCCTCATTCTGGGAATCAGCATAGGATTACCTACACGTACAATCCGTACTTTAAAATATCAGCTTAATTAATTACAGTCCACTTTGCTGACTATTTTGACTCATAGGTCGGAACTTGGATGGGAAAAAGAGGCGCCATTGCTCAGACCTTTCATGCCCAGCACTTACTAGAAAGGAGGGAAGAAATTGGAATACCTCTACTCCCCGGGCGCCTGCCCTGGGGTCAGCAGTAGAGGTTCTCCTGTTCCTGCTCCCACCCCCCAAGTCCTCCCTAAGCCCTACAACTAGTCCTCTCGGGGAGGCTTATCCTCAAAAAAGTCAATTTGATGGCAATCATTTCACAAGCTTGGGTAACCCAGATCTCCCTCGGGGTCTTTGCATTCGTCAACAAATAGTTCCAGGAGATCCTGCTTTGGGAGCCTTTTCCCTATGGCCAAAAGCAAAAGCCAGGCCTGTATCAAGTTCAGGCCACAGCAGGAAGTTGGCCAGTGGGAAAAACACCGTAACCTTGTCTGATGTAGAAAAAGACAGAACTTGTTGTGCCACATTCTTAACCTGGAAGAGGGTCAGCTGAGTGAGCCCTTCTGACCTGAAGAACAGTTAACTCCTCCATGTGACTTAGAGAAAGTCAAGTTCATTCTTTTCTTGTTATTTTTTTGGTGTCTGGGCCAGATAAGTCATGCTAGAAATGTTCAGGATCCTTAATCAACAGTGTATTAATTAGTGAGGATAAGTCTAAGCTACTGTGACCAAAATGATCAAGGCTTCCACAGGGTGAAGGTTTACGCATTTGTTCTTCACACAGAAGTCTGAGCAGCAAGTTCAAGGCTGGTGTGGGGGCTCCTGTATCATTTGGGACCTGGATTCCTTCCATTATGAGCCTCTTCCTTTTAGTTTTATCTCATAGGCCAAGATCTCTGCACCAGCTCCTGCTGGAGCAGCCAGTGGGAAGGAGGAAAAGAGAGGGCAAGACATGATCCCTCCATCTAAAGGCACAAGCCACGATTGAACGTTTCGACCCCTTGCCTCTACTCTCCAGAAAAGAGTCAGGTGGCCACATCCAGATGTATGAGAGGATGAAAATATGCCTACCTAAAAATTCTACGTAGGAGAGGGAGAACAGATGTTGGAAAACAATAATCAGTTTTCTGCACACTGAATGTCCACCTTTAAGTTCCTCTATTACATCAATTATACCATGACATCTGCCCCAAGGAAAACAAATAGAAAAAAAAAATAAAAGGAAGAAAGAAATAAAAGGCATCCAATTTGGAAACAGCAAAATTTTCTGTTTGCAAATGCCATGATCTTACATACAGAAAACCCCAAAAGAACTCCACCAAAATACTCTTAGAACTAATGAATAGTTCACTTACTAAATGAATTCAGTAAAGATTTTTAATACAAAATCAACACATAATAATTAGGTGCACTCCTATACACCAAAAATAAATTACCCAAAAAGAAATTAAAATGATTTTACTTACAATAGCATCAAAAAGAATAAAATACTTAGGAATACATTTAACCAAGGAGATGAAAGATCTATATACCAAAAACTGTAAGACACTGATGGAAAGGAAGATACAAATGTAAAGGTATCGCACGTTCATGGATTGAAAGGATTAATATTTTTACAGTATCCATAGTACCCGAGGTGATCTACAGATTCAGTGTAATTCCTATCAAAATAAATGGCATTTTTCACAGATAGAAAAAAATTCCTAAAATTTATATAGAATCACAGAAGACCCCAAATAGCAAAAGCAACCTTGAAAAAGAGGAACAAAGCTGGTGGCATCACACTACCTGACTTCAAAATATACTATAAAACTATAGTAACCAAAATAGGGTACTGGCATAAAAACAGACATTCAGACCAATGGAACAGAATGGAAAGCCCAGAAATCAATTCACACACTTGTAGCCAATTGACTTTCAACAAAGGTGCCAAGAACAAATGGGAAAGGACAGTCTCTTCAATCAATAACAACGGGAAAACTGGATATCCACATGCAGAAGAATGGAACTGGACCTTTATCTCACACCATACACAAAAATCAACTCAAAATGGATTGAAGACTTAAGTGTAAGATTCAAAACCATAAGACTCTTAGAACACAGAAGAAAAGCTTCATGGCATTGGTCCTGGCAATGATTTTTTGCCTGTGACACCAAATGCATAGGCAACAAAAGAAAACAATAAACAATTGGGATTTCATTAAACTACAAATTTTCTGCTCAGCAAAAGAAACAACAAAATGAGAAGGCAACCTATGGAATGGGAGAAAATATTTGCACATATCTGATAAGGGGGTTAACCTGCAAAATATATAAGGAACTCATACAACTCAGTAGCAAAAAAAAACAGAAACAAACAAAAGTAACCCAACTTTGAAAATGGACAAAGGACCTGAATAGACATTTTTTCCAAAGAAGATATGCAAATGGCTAACAAGCATATAAAAAAATACTCAACATCGCTAATCATCAGAGAAGTGCAAATCCAAATCACAATGAGGCATCACCTCACACCTGTTACTCTGGCAAAGACAAGAGATAATAGGTGCTGGAGGTGACACTGTTGCACACTGTTGCACACTGTTGGTGGGAATATAAATTAATGCAGCCATTATAAAGATTTCTCAAAACACTGAAACCAGAACTACCATATGATCCAGCCATGTCGCTTCTGTGTATTTATCCAAAAGAAATGAAATCAATATGTCGAAGAGATGTCTGCACCCTCATGTTCATTGCAGCATTAGTCACAATAGCTAAGATAGGGGAACAACTAAACGTCCATCGGCAGATGAATGGATAAAGAAAACGTAGTCTATATACACAATGGACCACTCTGCAGCCAGATAGAAACAAGGGAATCCTGTTGTTTGTGACAGCACAGATGATCTTGGAGACTTTAGGCTAAGTTAAATTAAGCCAGACACAAAAATACAAGGCTGTTAAATCTTACTTCCATGCAGACTCGAAAGTCAAACTCATAGAAACAGACTAGGATGGTGGTCGCCAGAGGCTGGAGGGTGTGGGAATGAGATGGTGAGCAGAGGGTACAGACTTTCAGTTACAAGGTAAAGAAGTGCTGGGATTTACTGTACAGGAGCGGTAGTGATGGTGTGTTCATTCATTTGATTGGGATAATCATTACACAATGTATACATATATCAAATGATTACATTTGACACCTTGAATATATACAATCTTTATTTGTCAACTAAATGTTTTAAAGAATGTATAACACATAGAGGAAAGACTCATGCAACACACTTTGTTATCAATTTTTCAAAGAAAACTCACCGTCCACATCAGCCCTGAAGCTTTGGAAAGCAAGCAGCATGAGGGGAGAAGGCGGTCCTGGGAAATGGTGCTCACGCCCTCCTGTTCCTTTCACCACTGCACAATCAGGAGGCAACTGTGGACCCTCTTGGGCTCGCAGAGCCCCCTGGGCGGGCGGTTCGTCGTTGGTGACTCTTCAGTGTCATAAGACACCTGTGTGTAGTAGAATCTGTTACTACTCTACATGGTAAGAGAGAGGAGCTTTCACTCACTCACACAGAATTCCGTCAGTCTGAGTTTCCTCAAATGGCCTTTGATAGGAGGCTGGTTCAACAGACAGGTGCCAACGTAAAAGAAACAGTGGTTTAGTCACAGCAGAAGTTCCTCAGAACAACAGATCGTCATGACCAAACCCCACCCAAACGGGCGCAGGCTGGGCTTTCGCTGAGATGTTCGCGTGAGATGGTCCTGTGGCCTGAACCCCTGGGGTCCAGGCGACCAGCCGGGGTGAGGCTGCTGGAGCCACGCAGGAGGAAGTCAGGGCCTGGACTCCTACGGAGTGGAAAAGACCGGGAGATCCGAAGCCCCATCCAATCCTTGGATCTTGAATCTTGTTGTCTGCTAATGGGCACCCCTTCTGAGAAGACGGCTTTCCTGCTGCCCTTGTCGCAGCCCCATCCCCACCCGGAGGCACCCACTTCCTCTGCCTATCCCTATTTCTCATCTGCCCATCCCAAATCAGATGATTTCTCTGGAAGTGGGCCTGGCCGCTGGCCTTTTTTAAGCTCCCAGGTGATTCCAGCATGCTGCCTGCTGGAGGGCCTGACCTCTCCAGTCCCACCCGCCCTCCAGGAAGGCTCACCTCCTCCAGCTCCATGCCTGCCCCCGCGTCTGCCCAAAGCATCCTCTTCCACGTTCAAACCCAGGACTTCTGTCCACCTGAGCCACTTAGCCGTTAGCTGCAGCCGCTGGGCCATTTCATACATTTGTCCTGTCTCCTTGAAGGCAGGGCTCGGGCACTTGCTCAGCTATTGTTCCCAAAGCAGGGCAGCACCCAAGACACGCTTGTGAAATCTCACTAGGTGGGCAAGGCCTGGGGGCGTCTGGGGTGAGCTGGAATCACGTCAGCTAGCTCCCGCTCATTGTGCACCCACTGTGTACGGTACTGCGTACTCAGCCCTGCGCTGAGTGTGATACACACTGCTGCTACTGCCCGGACAGGAAACCCGTGCCCCCAGAGGGCAAGAAGGTCACAGGGTGCAGCCCACACCTGGGCTTCCTCTTCTGGGAAGGCTTCCAGAGAGAGGCAAAAGCTGGATTTCTGTGGGGTTAAAAAGAGTTGGAGGGACAGACAGGAGCGCGTGTGCAGAGATTTATCTTCCCAGAACTTGAATGGAAGCTGTTACTGTCAACTTCATCTCTAAAGAGCCCTCCTGGACATGTTTTAGTGTCCCAAGACGGGGTAAAAGGTCTGCTTTCATCTCTAATCATAACCATCACCAGCTTTGCCTCATTGAACCCAGAGAAGGTCGGTTCCTTCCTCCTCTTTCCAGGGAAGTAAATGGGAGATTTGGAGAGGTGACTCCACCGGCTCTGTTTAGAGTCCGGAGTCAGGGAGGACTCTTTGCGGACCAAAGCATGGCGTTTCCAGTGCTGCGGGATTCAGAGTGATGGGCATCGTGGTGCGTCATTACCCAGATCCTTGGTGGCAGTAGCTTGGTGTGGATGGTTGAGGAAGAGGAGAAAGCGGAGGCTGGTGAACACCGCTGAGGGAGCAGATCTTTCTCTCCCTCCTGGGAGTATAGGCTCCCTGAGGCCCATTTCTCTCTCCACTGGGTGTGACTGGATGGCGCCACGTGCTTGTGCTACCCCAGATACAGAATGATGCCACACTGCAGGGAAGAGGGCCCCAGGCATGCTCAGGAGGCCTTCATGAGCCCCAACGAGCTGGGATAAGGAGTTCCAACTCTGCCACCCCAGAGGTTTCTTCATTGGTAAAAAGTATGTATCCTTTCATTCAACAGTTACAGAGTAACTTCCAGTGTGCGAATCCCTGTAACAGTTATCAAGAGAGAACACGGCTTGTAAGTGAGTGCAGTGCCACCTGGGGACTGATGATGCCTTATGAAGGGTATGGAAGGGGCCGGGGAATCTGGCTGAAGAATCATGATAGGATTTTGACCAAGCGAGGTCTGTCAATGGGGCATGTCATTGGCACAGAGCTTATTTACCAGGCACAGACTTAGGATGTATTTCTGTCTGCCGACATGGTGTACATCATATTCTGCCAACACACACAGGTGGTGGCCTCTGACCCAGCAAAGTCAGAGGAAATACTAGCGCCAGGCATTGCCCCTCATACTCTCCAATGGAAACCTGGGAAGCTGAAAAGCACAGCCTAGCTTAGGTTCACATGTGTTAGGAGTAGGGAACCCAGAGCAGCTTCTTGGTCTCTCTCTCTCTCCCTCTCTGTCTTTTCCCTTCTCTCTCCACCACCATCTCTCTCTCCTCTCTCCCTTTCTCCCCTCTCTTCTCTCCACTGTCTCCCAGATTTAACTGGCACTGAGATGAAGATGTTTGAAGATGAAAGACTGAGAAGGCAAAATAATTGGAATTCTTGTAGGAGCACTTTCGCCTGGACTTGTGTTTGGCTTCTGTTCTTGCTAATATCCATTGGAGTCTTTCTTTCCCTCCTTCCAAACTATATTAGTAATAGAATCAAATGTCTTCTATTGTAATCAGCTAGCAAACATTTTTAAAATTTTTATTTATTCATTTTTAATTTTTATAAAGAAGGGGACTCACTCTGTTGCCTAGGTTTGTCTCCAACTCCTGGCAAGGAATCCTCCTGCCTCAGCCTCCCAAAGTGCTAGGATTCTAACAAAATTTTGAACCAGCTCTGTTTTCCTCTTTCCTGTTTTCTAGAAAAAAACTTATTGTGAGGAACACTCATATCTCACATATTTTCTGCAAGGAAAGAGTAAAGTGCATTTGACAGAGGCTGGGAAAGTGGAATTCTCTGATCTGAATTACGTGGACTTTTGAAACCCTGGACTTGCCCCTGGGCTATGCTCTTGCCAAAGGTGACCTTGACCGGGCAGGGACAAGGTTTTGCACTGATGGCTGCAGGCAGCAGGGCCCCCACCCTCCTAGGGTCACAGTCCACACCTGGGCCCCGCCTCATCCTCTCCTTCCTTTCCAGCCCTTGGAATTCTGAGTATGATCCCAGCAACTTGGCCTTCGGGAGAAGGGCCAGGCCCACTTCCCGGGAGCCGCTGTGCTGGGCCTGGAGCTCAAGGAGCCCGGCCCAGCAAGTGTTGGGGAAAAGGTGCGAGGATGGGGAGGAGGTGCAGCTGGTGGAGATGCTGCGCCTCTGCAAGGGAGAGGGGCCCAGCCCTGAGAGCCACACTAGCCTCAACTTGCTGAGGTAATGAGTTCCAGCTCTGCCTTTCCAGAGGCTTCTTTGTTGGCAAAAATTATTTGATATTTGTCCTTTCATTCAGCAAAAAGTTACAGAGTAACTCTCCAGTGTGCCAATCCCTGCAAGAGTTATTAAGAGAGAAATGATGCAAAAGAATCCCAATCCCCCAGAAAAGTCCCGGGACCCCTCAACCCAGGGCTCTGGCCTGTGCCCTGGTGCCTCCTTTTCTCTCCTGTCCCCTGACCTTCCCACCAAAATTTATATGTTGATGTCGTAACCCCCAGGACCTCAGAATGTGACCTTCTATGGCGATAGGGTCATTGCAGATCGAATTACTTACCTTTAGGTAAGGTCACATGGGCACAGGGTGGACCCCTGATAACTGTGTCCTTATGGGAAGGGAAAATCTGGACACACACACACACATGGAGAAAGTCACATGAAGATGAGGGCAGAGATCGGGTGATGCTTCTACAAGACAAGGGGTGCCAAGGACGGCCAGCAGCCACGCAGGTTGAGGCCTGGAACATGCCCTTCCCACCCAGCCTCAGGAGAAACCTGCCCTGCCCACACCTTCATCTCCGACTTCCAGTCTCCAGAACTGAGACCAATTTCTGTCGCTTAAGCCACCAGTGTAGGTGCTTTTTAGAGCAGAGAGTGGGGCTCAGAAGCCAATACCCCAAAATATGGTGCTTTGTGCCAATTGAACTGAAAAGGAGTTTCAAGGCCTCTCGCTCCCCCACCCCCACCATCTCTCCCGGAGATCCTGAAGTGTCCTTATCTCCTTCAAGTCTGACCCACCAAAGAAGAAAGGTGGCCCCTTCCCTGAGTTCCCGTTAACTGAACCCGTATCTCAGGAAGGAAGGCTGACACCGAACACGCCGGACAGACTTGTCAAGACCAGTCTGCTCTGGGGCCCAGCGGACTTGGCCGAAGACTGTGGTGTACTCATCAAGCCCACCTAATCTTCCCTAGTGAGCATTGATTGTCCTCAGCTGAAGTCCTCTTTGCTCCTCCCATCACCTGTTTCGCCAGCATCCAAGCCGCCACTCCTTGTGGAACCTCAGGAAGGTGTCTCAGCTTCCCAGCCCCATTGGGTATTGGTCCTTCATTCTGAAGGCTCCCATGTCACATAAAACTAGGATCAAATCAATCTGTATGCCTTTTCTCCAATTCAACTGCCTTTTGCAAGATTTTTCAGCGAACCTTCAGAGAGCGGGGTAAACGCTCCCCTCGGCCCCTACACAGCCCTAGGAAGCTAATCCTCAGCCATAACATTCCATCACGAGGGCCCACAGCCACAGCGTGTGGGGGCCCGTCACGTGAGGGGGCTGTCACCTGAGGGGGCTGTGCCACTGGCTCGGCTCTGCCTGCTGGCCAGGGCCCACTCCGTCTCAGAGATGATACACTCATACCCGCAAAGAAGAACCCGGGGAGTTGCAGGCCGAGCCAGGCTGCTGGCTTCCAGTGACATCACATGACTTTGGGGCCACTGCCTCATCCTGTATCTGTGCATATGAGATGCATTGTCTCTTCCTCTGCAGTTGAGCTGAATGAATACCTCCGAAGCCGCTTTGTTCTCCAGATGTGAATAGCTCCACTATACCAGCCTCGTCTTCCTTCCAGGGGACAACGTGGGTCAGGGCCCAGAGAGATATTTAATGTCACCCTCTCGGGGCTTTGACGGGACTAACTCTGCCACATCTTTTGGAGGTCGGGAAAGTTGCTAGAGGCTTCAGAACTCCAGCCGAATGGATCCCAAACTCGGGGGAATGGTGAGTAGGACCTCCACCCTCAGAGTCTGTGCACTGGGCGCCACACTTCCATTTGTCCCAGGAGCACGTGTGTTAAGCCCAGGTGGGTAGGTCGGGCACCCAGCGTGGCCCCAGATGCTGCTCCTCATGGTGTTCTCAGGTGCTGTCTTGGCCGAGGAACGTGGTGTTTGGAATTATATTTTATCAGTAATGCTTTTGGATGGTTGTGTGTTCTTAACAATAATTAAATGGCATTATTGTCAAGTAGTTCATATTCAAATTGTTCATGAACTCGGTCTTCTTAAATCAATTTTTTTCTGTACTTTTTCTCTTAAAAAAAATGAGTTTGCTCCTGGAAGAATTTGCCTAAATAATGGTAACAGTGTGCTGTGTTGCCCTGGTCCCAGTTTCCCGGCTTAAGGGCTAGCGTAGGAGAGCTAAATCGCCGGGCTAAATCGCCCCAGGCCTTCCTCGGGGAGGTTTCCGTGGCTCAGGTGCAGACCTGAGTGTGGGTGTGGCAGGAAGGCCTCTCTCTAGGAAAACAAGCAGGCAGGCGTCTTTGGCTGTGAGGTTTTGTGGGGTTGTGTCCCAGACTACTTGGAAAGATAAAATTCATGGACCCTTTTATTTCCATTGCAAACACACACATACACACACACAGAAATTTTCAGAATTTTGTGGAAGGTTGATACGTAGAAGACTCTCAAAAGACCCTCAAAAGACATACTGAAACAAATACATGCAAATGCGAGGCTAGAGACGCAGTGAGAAGGCAGGCGGCGACCTGACCACAACCGGATTCTAGAAGTAGTCTTTGCCCACCTGCAAGACCGCGAGACTCCCAGACCACGCTGCAAAATCGCTGCTCTGAGAGAGAGAACCTCACCCTGTGGCCTGGCCATGCTTTCCATTGCTGACTTTTTTTTTTTTTTTTTTTTTTTTAAGAACCCATGACTGGCCAGGGCACTGGGGTGAGGGTTAGAAGAGGACATTTCACTGAATACTGTCTGTCTTTTAAAAAGTTTTAAACTGTGTCATGATAGTATCTATTCAAAACATGAACGTTAAAAGCAATATGAAAGAAAATAATTTCCCTGGCTGGGCATGGTGGCTTATGCCTGCAATCCCAACACTTCAGGAGGCCAAAGCGGGAGGGTCGCCTGAGCCCAGGAGTTCAAGACTGGCCTGGGCAGCATAGTGAGACCCTGACTCTACAACTTTAAAAGTAGCCAGGCAGGGTGGAGCATGCCTGTGGTCTCAGCTACTCAGGAGACCAAGGCGGGAGGATGGCTTGAACCTGGGAGGTCGAGGCTGCAGTGAGCCATGATCACGCCACTGCATTCCAGCCTGGGAGGCAGAGTAAGACACCGTCTCAAAAAAGAAAGGAAATAATTTCTTTTGGACTCAATATCATACCTTTTGATATGAAAGCGAGGAAGAGATTGTAATATATATTTTCCCCTTTGCTATTCTTCTACTTTTTTTTAACTTTTGTTTTAGGTTTAGGGGCACATGTGCAGGTTTGTTACAAAGGTAAATTTGTGTCATGGAAATTTGTTGTACAGATTATTTCATCACCCAGGTATTAAGCCTAGTACTCATTAGTTATTTTTGCTGATCCTCTCCCTCCTCCCTTCCTCCACCCTCCAATAGGCCTCCGTGTGTTGTTCTCTATGCGTCCATGTGTTCTCATCATTTAGCTCCCACCTACAAATGAGAACATGCGGTATCTGGTTTTCTGTTCCTATGTTAGTGTGCTAAGGATGATGGCCTCCAGCTCCATCCATGTTCCTGCAAAGGACATGATCTCATTCTTTTTTATGGCTGCATAGTATTCCCCATGGTGTAGATGTACTACATTTTCTTTACACAGTCTGTCATTGATGGACATTTAGGCTGATTCCACGTCTTTGCTATTGTGAATAGTGCCGCAGTTAACATTCTCATGCGTGTGTCTTTATAGTAGAATGATTTATATTCCTCTGAGTATATAACCTAGTAATGGGATTACCGGGTCAAATGGTTATTTTGTTTTTAGCTGCTTGGGAATTGCCACACTGCTTTCCACAATAATTGAACTATTTTATACTCCTACCAACAATGTGTAAGTATTCCCTTTTCTAGGCGACCTTGCCAGCATCTGTTATTTTTTGACTTTTTAATACACTTATTTGACTGGTGTGAGATGGTATCTCATTGTGGTTTTGGTTTGCATTTCTCTAATGATCAGTGATATTGAGCTTTTTTTCGTATGCTTGTTGGCCACATGTATGTCTTCTTTTGAAAAGTGTCTCTTCATGTCCTTTGCCCACTTTTTAACGGGCTTGTTTGTTTTTTCTTGTAAATTTGTTGAAGTTCCTCGATGCTGGATATTAGACCATTGTCAGATGCATAGTTTGCAAATATTTTCTCCCATTCTGTAGGTTGTCCATTTACTCTGTTGATAGTTTATTTTACAGTGCAGAAGCTCTTAAATTTAATTAGATTCTATTTGTCAATTTTTGCTTTTGTTGCAATTGCTTTTGGTGTCTTTGTCATGAAATCTTTGCCTGTTCCTATGTCCAGGATGGTACTGCCTAGGTTACCTTCCAGGGTTTTTAGGTCTGGGGTTTTACCTTTAAGTCCTTAATCCATCTTGAGTTGATTTTTGTATATGATGTAAGGAGGGGGTCCAGTTTCAATCTTCTGCATATGGCTAGCCAGTTAACCGAGCATTATTTATTGAATAGGGAGTCCTTTCCCATTGCTTGTTTTTGTCGCTATTGCTGACTTATTACCATCACCTTTTTCTAATACTGAGAGAGAAAAGAAAGTCATCAATTCTGTTCTTGGGATCTTGAGCCCAAGATTGGGCAAACGCTTTCTTTTACTGTGGCACAGATCAAATGCCCACCAACAGCCAGGGTGGATCCCTGGTTGTGGCCAGGGGGACTGGATGAGGTTTGGGGAGCTGGACCACAAGATGCAGAGGGGGCTCTATGCTGTGAGCACTCGCCCTTCGGATGGGGCACGTGCAATCAGCATGTGTGATGTGCCTCCTGTGTGCTCTAGTGCCTGGGCCCAGTCACTCTGGGCAAACAGTGGTACCAGGGATGTGGACTCTGGGACCAGGAAGCTTCTCTGGGGGGAATGAACGAGGTCATACATCACTACACTTTGTCCACACTCCTTGTTTCTTTCCACAAAAAGCAGCATTCTTGTTAAAACCATAGAGTAGAACTTCTAACTGTTGATTACAAAAGGCAAAGTACAATTTAGACGAAGGTGAGAAGTTACCCATCCACGTACTATTTACTGCCTTTTTCACTAAATCCCAAACTCAGGGTTTTTTTTGTTTTTTTTTGTTTTTTTTCTCTCAAACTTTAGTGTGAGCAGTTTTAGGGCAGAGGCCCAGGAATCAGCACTTTAAAGAGCATCATCCAATGGCGTTTAGTATATTCACTAATGTGCGCAACCATCACCACAGTCCATTTCACAACACTGTCCTCATCTGACCCTCTCATTCCCCCTCCCTCCCCTTATCCCTAAACAACTACGAACCTGTTTTCTGTCTCTATAGATTTTCCTATTCTGGACTTTCATATGAATGGTATCATACAATATGTGGCCTTTTGTGACTGGCTTCTTTCACTTAATGTAATGTTTTCAAGGTCCATTCGTGTCATAGCATGTATCAGGACTGCATCCCTTTTTGTGGCCAAATAATATTCCACTGTGTGAATATGCCACATTTTGTATTTATCCATTTGTTTGTGAGTGGAGATTTGGGTTGTTCCCATCATTTGGCTGTTATGAATAATGCTGCTATAAACATTTGTGTCCCAGTTTTTGTGTGGATATGTATTTTCATTTCTCCGGGGTGTGTACCTGGGAGTGGAATTGCTGGTGGATACGGTAGCTCCATGGATCAGTGTCTGAGGAACTGCCAGACTGCTTTCCACCCTGGCTGCACCCTTTTGTATCCTCACGAGCAGTGTACGAGGGCTCCAATTTCTCCACATCCTCAAAACACTTGTTATCTGACTTTGTGATTGCCGGCATCCTCCTGGGTGGGAAGTGGTGTCTGGTTGTGGTTTGATCTGCATTTCCCAATGCCTAATGATACTGAACATTTTTTCTCTCACTTCTTGGCCAAAAGATCTACCATTTTAACAGTGACCCTCCACCTCACCCCAGTCAAGGGATTCTGACAGAGGTGCTCCACCTATCGCCTTTGAGAACATTTTCGACTTCAAGTATAAAGAGTCTCCCTAGATTTTTCTTGGCTTTTTCAGGGCGTATCTCTTGCTCCAAGGTTCTGAACCTAAGCCCAGCTCTTATTTAATCTAGCGTTCAGCTGATTTCTAATTAATCAGTTCTGCTGTTGATTTGCACAAGATAGGAACTGGCATTCTCTCTCAAGCAACCTGTTAAAGCTAAACAGGGAGAGATTATGGCCAGAAAATACCTGGACATTCGCTGCAAACACTGTCTTCCTACAACAAGCTTTCTCCCCCTTCAGAAAAAAAGGAAAAAGCCTTCCCCCTCCAGCAGGGATTGGACTAAGGCGATCTACACCTGTTTGTTCCCACCAGCTTTTAGTTCTTTACGTTAATAGACTCCCAACTCATGACGGAAGGATGCAGGCTTTTCCCAGAGCCTGGATTTCTAAGTAGGCGTGTGCTAATTTTCCGCCACCCACTTCTCCTGCGCACTGTCTCATAAAGGGTCTGAGGATGCAGGACTGCCAGGTGAGCTCTTTTCCAGCTCCCAGAGGCTTCCTTACCTCTCATTCCCAGTGCCAGCAGATGCCGGAGGGAGCCATCCTGCCTTGAGGCATTCGATCCTTCCTTGGCCAGCTGCTCATCCGCAGCCAGGGAGTTTCCCCACCTGCAGGATTCCTCCGACCAAACGCCTTGTTAGCGTTGTTGGTGCAGATGGACCCCCAAGCACAACCAGCTGCTCCTGAGCAGCAAGAGGTTCCGGGATCAGTGGCGTGACCACAGGCGCGGTGGCCATGAACTCACGTTGGCCCAGGGCACTGCCTGCTTGCCAAGGCTCAGCCTGCCCCAACCCTGCTCTCTCGTTTTAATGGGAAGTTTCAAACAAGCACAAACATAGACAGATGAGGATAGTGAGTCCCTGTGTGTCTATCGGCCAGTTCCAACAATTACCAACACGTGGCCCATCTTGTTTCAGGAGGGCCCCTCCCAGGACCCTCACTCTCAGCATCCGGATAATCCTACAGCAAATTCCAGACATTGCATTATTGCTTCTGTAGGTTGTTCAGCACATATCTTGAAGGCGAGCACGTGTGTATATCAACAATACTGTTAACACACTATAAACTAGCAATAATTCCTTTAGATCAACAAATATACAACCTACAACCTGTGGTCAACTTTACCATGTTGTCCCCTAAAAATATTTTTACCATTGGTCTTTCGAATCAGAATCTAAATAGGATCTACACTTTACATTTGTTTGGTATAAATCTGTTTTGTTTGCTTGTTTGTTTGTTTGCTTGCTTTTTGAGACAGAATCTCGCTCTCTTGCCCAGGCTAGAGTGCAATGGTGCAATCTCAGCTCGCTGCAACCTCTGCCTCCTTTTAGCTGGGATTACAGGCGCCCACCACTGCATCTGACTAATTTTTGTATATTTTAGTAGAGGCAGGGGTTTCACCATGTTGGCCGGGCTGGTCTCGAACTCCTGACCTCAGGTGATCCACCCGCTTCATCCTCCCAAAGTGTTGGGATTACACGCATGAACCACTGCGCCTGGCCTCTGTCCTGTCTAATCTGACCTTGAGTGCCTGGAATGGGCACCCTGCCTCAGCCTGGCCCCCTGTACATGACATAAGAGGGAATAGCAGCAGCTCTCTTGGGGAACCTCGGTGAGGATTGGAGGGCAAGTCGAGAAAGGAGAGCCGTGTTGAGACACGTGGGGGTGTAACCTACTCATCCTGGCTGTGTGATCCCAGGCAGTCTCTTGATCCCTGTAGTGCTTCAGGTCACTCGTCTGTGAAATGGAACCACAGTGGCTCTGCCTCACTGGATTTTCAGAGTGATTGATGATGTCGTGGCCACGAAGTGCTCGGCTCCATGCGTGTGAAGACGCAATAAAAATGTAAATGTGACCTTACTGCAAATGGACACGACTTCTATTAATCAACAAATCACATGATGTGTGGAATCCCTAACTCACTCCAGCACTAGAATCTGAGGAACATTGCAAACATCACATTTCAGATGTGGCTTCTAATGAAGTGATGCCGATTTTCTTGTATCATGGGTGGTTTAGCACAGACTGCTATAGACAGTTAAATGCTAGTTCCAGACACCCACTAGCAGCGTTCTGGGACAGCCCTGTGAGTTGTTGGGTACTGGAATACACTTTTCTGTGGTTCACAATGGAAACTTGTGTCTGAAAGTGGAACGGGGAATGGGGCTGCGGTCGGGAGCCATCACCCGCTGGAGGCTCACAGTGAGCACAGCCCCAGTCATGGGCTCTGCCGAGGCACCTGGGGAAGGAGACGGGAGGCGTGCAGAGGCACTGTTTAGCTGCCACAGGAGCTGCCAGGAAAGGCGCAGCGATGGGATCCTCCCCTGAGCATGCACTGTCTAGGGCAGCTGTCCTAGTTTCTCAGCAGGTTGTCATCTGTGGCTCACCAGAGAGAGACGCTGCCCTGGTGACTGCCACTCTGCTGGCTTGGGACCCTGGCAGGTTCAGGAGCTGATGGCATCTGGAGGGTGGGTGGCATTTGTTGGCTGGAGCTGAGAGCCAGCTCCTGGAGGAGTCACAGAAGGAGAAGGGGTGGGTGGGCCCAGCCACCATCCTCCTGGTCCCAGCGCAGAGCTCCTGCCCGGGAGGAAATACGTACCCGCAGTTAGTTTATGGGAAGGAGCCTGGACGGGCTGTTGCACGGTTGGTCTCACTGTCACAGGGCAGGCAGCAGCAAGGCTGGGGCAGGGGACCTGAGCCCTGAGGTCCTCCCCAGCCCCATCATCCCCGCCCTAATGAGGAGGTAGGGGCTTTCTGTCCCCAGAGCACCTCTCCGCAGGCCCCACAATGCCCCAGTGTTCCAAGTCTCAGTTGCTCTTTCCAGCAGTTACAATCCACTACTTCTTCAGAAGCACTGTGTTTGGGACAAAGGTACCTTTCATGGTACACGTGGCTCAGCTTCCGGCACCACAGCACATAAAGTCGGGGCGCTGTCCCCTCCCGACCCCCGAAGGAACGGGGCGCATTGTGAAAGGGAGAGAAACAGTGCTAAGACAAGGCACGCACAGATGGAACTCCCCAAAGACTGCAGACGAGGAGGGGTCCCCTGCGCCTTCTAGGACAGCTCCAGTGCCCTGGGATCCCAGAGTGCCTGGTGGTCAGGGCGAAACGCCTTTGCATGTTTCAGCTTCACGGTTTGCCTGGGGAAGTCTTGTTACCCAACGTTGCACCTTGTACTGCAGGCCAGAGGTGTGGGCGGGAGCACTGCCCTGGAGCCATCCCAGAGGCCCTGTCCCTGCTGACAGGGTGAGGTTTGCTTGTTGAGCTCCTGCTGTCAAGGCCTAAGTTATTAGTTCTTCTTTGCTAATTCCTGGAGGCTGAGGTTATCCAGGATACAAACATTTATGCCTTTTAAGGTTATCTAGGATACAAACTGAACAGAGCTTGTGAGCTTTGAAGTGGACCCTTTTTATCTTCACCCGAATCTTGCTCTCCTCCAGTTTGGAAAAGTTTGCACTGGGTTGCGTTCCCAGCGCTGAGCCTGGCACTGAGCCAGGCTGTGGGGACACTGCCTCCCAGGAAGTGAAATCATTGTCAGGCAGTCCCGATCAACACACAGTATGAGTTCACCCTTAAAACTCCCCATCCACTTCAAGCAAAGCAATTACATATACTTCAGGAATTTTTTTTTTTTTTGAGACAAGGTCTCACTCTGTGATCCTCCCGCCTCAAGCCTCCTGAGTTACTGGGACTACAGGTGTGCACCACCTTGCCTGGCTAAGTTTTAAAATCGAACTTAATTTATGTAGAGACAGTTTCTGTGTTGCCCAGGCTGGTCTTGAACTCCTGGGCTCAAGTGGTCCTCCTACCTTGGCTTCCAAAAATGCTGGGATTACAGGTGTGTGCCACTGAACACTGTTTGAGAACTGTAAGCCACCAATTTAAGACCTGGACCTGGAATGGGCATCCTAAAGCACCAGGTGGAGGCAACCATTGCATTTTAGGCAGAACTCATAACAGAGAAGGAGAATAAAATGACTATCATTCAAGTCGAGGCTGCAAGCCAAAGTTCTGAAGTGTGTAAGCCTTAAGAAAAACAGCTCTTGCAATGTGTTAGAAAATGGGTTTACCAAGACTGACATACAGAGTAGAATATGTTTAAAACGGATACAAATGAAGTATGTTTAAATTCTTCAAGAGACAAATGAAAGACTAACACTCACATTAACGAATGAGAAAATACAAAACGTAAGCGGGCACCTATGAGTCAGGAGCCGATGGGGGCCGGGCGTGCTGGCTCATGCCTGTAATCCCATCATTTTGGGAGGACAAGGCAGGCAGATCACTTGAACCCAGGAGTTCGAGACCAGCCTGGCCAACGTGGTGAAACCCCATCTCTATTGAAAATACAAAAAATTAGCCGGGTGTGGTGGGAGACGCCTGTAATCCCAGCTACTTGGGAGGCTGAGGCAAGAAAATCGCCTGAACCCGGAAGAAGGAGGTTGCAGTGAGCCAAGATCGCGTCACTGCACTCCAGCCTGGGTGACAGAGCAAGGTTCTGTCTCAAAACAAAACAAAACAAAACAAAACAAAAGGATATTATATAGTGGTAAGAAAATAATAACCAGGGTGTACTGGATTAAATAACGCTCCTCCAAAAATGCCTGTCCACCTGGAACCTCAGAACGTGGCCTTATTTGGAAACAGGGTCTTTACAGATGTAATTCGTTACAAAGAGGTCATTCTGGAATAGAGTGGGCCCTAAATCCAAAACCCAGTGTCCTCCGAAGATGACAGTACACAGAGAGACACAGAAAGAGGCTGACTGTGCACACACAGAGGCAGAGACCGGAAGGACACCGCCACAGCCAGGAGCGCCAGGGTCTGCCGCCAACACCAGGAGCTGAAGGGGCAGGAAGGACCTCCCCTGGAACCTGCAGAGGGAGCCCGGGCCCGCCAACACGTGATTTAGGTTTCTGGCCTCTAGAACTGCGGGAGAGTAAAGCCCTGGTGCTTGGCCCCCGCTTTGGGGTGCTTTGTTCCAGCAGCCTGAGGAAGCTAGTGGAGACCCATGGGAAAGCCCCACCCTCTCCTCGAACCGGCCCTTGTTCTCGACTTTACATTTGTTGATCTTTTGTTCAAAGCCAAAAGGTGGCCTGAGATGCCATTGCCAGAGGTGGCCAAGCCCTGGAGTCCACCCCCGCCTTTAACCAGGGACCTTGGTTCACAGGCATCAGGGATGCCTCAAGTCCTGCACTTTGAAGTCAAAGTAATTTTGCTGTGAGTTGAATGTGTAAGATAACTTTAAAGGCTGTGTACATAATTGCAGGTTTCTGGAAAAGAAACGTGTTCTTTGGTGCTGTCTGCATTTTGGTGTCTCCACCCTGGCCCACGGTCCCACCAAAACCCTGCCAGGCTCTCTTCTCCTGACTCTGTGAGAAATCTCTGCTCTCTTCCTCGCCACCCCTCCTCTGTCCCCAGTCCGCGTCCCTCAACTCCCCGTTCCCTCAGACCCTCCTCCTCCTCTCCGCTATTCTGCAGCCGGCACATCTCAATTTCACGTGCTGCCCCCTGAGATTGTACAGTCTCCCCTGCAGGTATTCTGTAAATATCCTATCGACACTTTTACACAGAAATCACTCAAATGAGATTTAAAGGAAGAAGAGCCAGTGGATCTGGTGTGGCCACAGCTATGAGAGCTCCAAAGGCGATTTTCGCCTTGGGTTTTGGCTCCAGCATCAGCCACAGCCTCGTGGATCCCTTAGGATTTACACCTTTCACCCCTCAAAACCGAGAGCCATGTCCTGCTCCCCCATTGGAAACACGCTCTTGCCTCTGAGGAACTCACAGCCCAGCCTTATCTGATGACGCCACTGTCCCTGGTAGAGTATACTTCAATGTATCGATTTAACTGTCATGAGATTCTGGCCTGTTGGAGAAATAACTGAAAGCACTGGTTATTTCATTCACTGTTTTTTGTCATTATTGTTTGGCTGGCTGTGTCATTGTGCTACAAGCCGCTGTTATGTTTCTAGATGACGGAAGGTTCTGGAAGTGGTGCAGAGTGGTGCTGTGCTGTCTCTCTGGCTGATGTCTGACGAGACTCAGATCCCCATCCAGACTGTGGGGAGTAAAAGTGTCTGAAGGGGCATTGTTCCCGTTAGCATCACACCAGCCTCACATCCTGACAATGTGAGCTTTCTTTTCCCCACCGCCTACCCATGAGGACCCCAGACACAGGTGGGAGCACCGAGGGCCCACCTGGGCGGCTTGGCTGCTGGACTAGCCATCTGCTGCCCAGGAGTGAAGACATTGTACAGTGCCTTGGGCTGTGATGTGCCAGATGTGGTATCGTCTTGTGCCACCCCCCGAAGGCGCTTCGTAGGTGCCACATGCGATATTCTCTTGTGCCACCCACCCTGAGGGCCCATAGTAGGTCCCACTGTCCCTGCTTCAGAGCCTGTGTCCTGAGCCAGCCAGTTCCTAAGTGCTAGCCCCTGAGCTTTAGGCCAGCTCTCCCTGCAAACCACGAAAACAACCACCCCGTGACTGGCACTCAGTTCCTCCTCCATCCCCTGGCTTCGGTGGTCTCTGACTTCTTGCAGCTCTGCTCAGCGTTCAAGGAGCAGCTCTGTGAGGATCCTAGCAAACTGAGTAAACTTTGTTAGTTCCGGCCATTTCACGTGGTGTGTGGCCTCACATTCTGGGAATGAGTCTAAACTGAACTTGGCCTTAACCAATGTTCTTCTCCGGGGTCAAACTCACAGGTTAGGCCAGACTAGAGGATGATGGAGAGACTCACAGTTCTTGGGATTTTCTGGGGAATTGTGCTCCCTGGAGTTTGTCCAGGCTGCTGACTGAAGGAAACCACGCCCTCGCTGATTCCTCCACGGGGTCTTGCTGCCAGAGTGAGTTAATCAATCTGCGGGAGCCACGTTGGCTCAGCTCTGTGCCCACAGGAAACCAACAGAATCCAGGAAAGCCTGTTTTTGTTGTTTATTAAAAATCCTGTGATGGTGAGATAAACTAGGCTACTAAAACATTCTTTTCTGTGTTACAACAAATTCATCAGAGCAGACCCAGGACAGAGCAACTTCTATAAAACAATCCCACAAGGACTCTCGACTAGGAGGTCAATAGAATTCTTGGTATCCGGGATGACTGACAAGCACTGAGGTTTCTTCCCCTGAACAAGGGTCTGGCTGATTGGCCATTGTGTGGACACCAAGGACCCACTCTTGGCCTGAGGCTTTGTGGGAGGTGGAGGCAAGAGTGCTTTCTTTCATTTTCTATTCTTTCTTCTGTTCAACACCCCAAATAAACAAAAACAACCAGTGCAAAAGTGGGGTTTTCCCACAGCACCCCTACTCCATCCTCCTTTAGGGGTACCTGCTCCTCTCCTGGCAGGAGACAGAAGTGTCCACGTTAAAGTATCTTGGGCCACTGTCAAGGCCTCGATCAGCTAAGCCCACAGGGCATCCAACTCTCCAGTTGTTAGTGAGAGCTAGGAGAGAGGTGGAGGTGAAGCCAATGCCAAGCTGTGGGAGGAGAAAGAGAAGAACGATATGTCAAGACACTAAGAAGACTCAGGAAGTGCCCCAGGATCTCTCACTTTGGGGAAGGGCAGGTTGTGATGGTAACACAGCAGAGGATGTAAACCTCCCCTAAGAGTTACAGTATTTAGAAAGAAGGCTCAGCACAGGGGCACTTGGAACTTTTGTTCCAAATCTAAAAACCTAAGGACAACCAGCTGGGATAAACACAAGCCTCTGCAGCAAATGGGGTTCCCCTCAGGGTCCCATAGCCAGTGGGAGCTTAGCACCCTCAGCTGGACAACTGCCCACCCTGGCCATTCGAAAAGACTCTCTCAGTCCAGGACTCACCCTGCGCATCCCTAACCCCAGCCCCCCGCAAGTGCAGCTTCCTGTTCTGCAGCTCCTCTTTCTTCTTTTTGCAAGGTCAAAAGCCAGGAATAACCTTTCTACATCCCTGGATTTTCACTGAGTGATGAGAGTTTGGATCTGTGTCACTGCCAAATCTCATGTTGAGATGTGATCACCAATGTTGGAGTTGGGGCTTGAGGGGAGGTGTTTGGGTCATGGGAGTGGATCCCTCCTGGCTTGGTGCTGTCCTCACAATAGTGAGTGTGTTCTTGCAAGATCTGGTTGTTTAAAAGTGTGTGGTGCCTCCCACTCTTGCTAACGTCCTTGCCATGTGAGGATCCTGCTCCCGCTTCACCTTACACCATGGGTGAAAGTTCCTTGAGGCCTCCCCAGAAGCTGAGCAGATGCCGGCACCATTCTTACACAGCCTTCAGAACATGAGCCAATTACACCTCTTTTCTTTATAAACTACTCAGCCTCAGGTATTTCTTTATAGCACTGCAAGAACAGTCTAACACAGAAAAGTGGTACTGAGGAGTGGGGAATTGCTACAAAGATACCTGAAAATGTGTAGGCAACTTTGGAACTGGGTAATGGCTAGAGGTTGGAAGAGTTTGGAGAGCTCAGAAGAAAACAGGAAGATGAGGGAAATAGTTTGCAGCTTCTTATAGACTGGTTAATGGTTGTAACCAAAATGCTGATAGTGATTTGTGCAGTAAAGTCCAGGCTGATGCGGTCTCAGATGGAAAAGAAAAACTGATTGGGAACTGGAGCAAAGCTCACCCATGTTATGCCTCAGCAAAGAGCTTGGCTGCATTGTGTTCATGCCCTAAGGGTCTGTGGAATTTGAACTTAAGAGTGATGACTTAGGGTATCTGGCAGAAGAAATTTCTAAGTAGCAAAGTGTTCAAGATGTGACCTGGCTATTTCTAACAAGTTATGTTCAGATGTGGAAGTGAAGAAATGCCTTAAAGTTGGAATTTATATTTAACCCTTTTCTTGGTTGCCCCATGAATATTCACCAGTGGCACTTGTGGCTGCAGCATTTACCCTGAGATAACTTTGCCATAAACTATCTTGCTTTTATTATTATTCTCACATCACTCTAGTATATTGACTTTGGAAACAACAGACATCATTCTATTTAGGGCATTCTGGTTTTTGTTAGTGGTATTTCCATTTACAAAATGTAGTAATTTTCAGCTGCTGAAAATGTCAAATCCTAGAAAATGTAGCATTCCTGCATGTGATGTTAACATTGTTCTTGAACAATTGTGGGTCGAAGATTCATTTGATGAATCTGAAATAGATGATTCTGATGATTTAGTTGATTCTGATGTTCTGTTTAGAAAGAACTCCATGAACAGTTTTTATATTTTATTTTCACATTGAAAATCAGTCAGATTTGCTTCAACCTCAAAAAGTGAGTTTATGTAAAATTAAATGAGTGCTGGCAATGAGCTGCACTTTTTTTTTTTTTTTTTTCTCTAAATGGGAAAAAGATTAAAAGGAAAGTAGAGCATAAAGCTTGGGAAATTTTCAGCTTGGCCATGTGGTAGAGAAAGAAAAATCATTACCAGGAGAGGAATTTGAACAAGTTGCAGAGCAACCGCTTGCTAGAGAGACTTGTATAACTAAAAGGTAGCCTAGTGTTAAAAGCCAAAAAAATAAGAACATGGTCTTGATGGCATTTCAGAGACCTTCGAGGCAGCCCCTCTCACCACAGGCCCAGAGGCCTCAGAGGACTAAATGGTTCCACGGGCCAGACCTGGGACAGCACTGCTCTGTACAGCCTCAGAAGGCTGCTCACCACATCCCCACTGCTCTAGCTCCAGCTGTGTCTCAAAGGGCCCCAGATACAGCTCAGTCCACTGCTTCAGAACTCGCAAGCTGTAAGCCTTGGCAGCTTCCACATGGTGTTAAGCCTACAGGCACACAGAGTGCAAGAGTGAGGGAGGCTTACCAGCCTCCACCTAGACTTCAGAGAATGTATGAGAAAGCCTCAGTGCCTAGAAAGAACCTAGGGGTGGAGGGGTGGAGCCCTCACAGAGAGCCTCTACTAGGACAGTTCAAAAGGAAAATATGGGGTTGGAGTCCCCACATAGAGTCCCCATGGGGCACTACATAATGAAGCTGTGAGAAGGGGGCCATCATACTCCAGACCCCAGAATGGTAGATCCATTGGTAGCTTGCATCCTAACCTTGGAAAAGCCATAGCAGTGGAGCTTCCCAAGGCCTTGGGAGCCCACCCCTTGCAGCAGTGTGCCCTGGATGTGGGACATGGAGCCAAAGGAGATTATTTTGGAGCTTTAAGATTTAATGATGCCTCTGCTGGGGTTTAGACTTGCATGGGGACTGGAGCCCCTTTCTTTTGACTGATGTCTCCCTTTTGGAGTGGGAGCATTTACCCAACGTCTCTACCCTGATTGTATCTTGGAAGTAAATAACTTGTTTTGATTTTACAGGCTCATAGGTGAAAGGAACTCATCTCCAGATGAGATTTTGGACTTGGGAGTTTGGAATTAATGCTGGAAGGAGTGAAGACTGGGGGACTATTTGAAAGGCATTATTGTTTTTTTAAAATTTTTTTTTTTTTTTTTTTTTGTATTTTTAGTAGAGAGGGGTTTTCACTGTGTTAGCCAGGATGGTCTCGATCTCCTGACCTCATGATCTGCCTGTCTCGGCCTCCCAAAGTGCTGGGATTACAGACATGAGCCACCATGCCCGGCCCATTATTGTATTTTCCAATGTGAGAAAGACATGAGATTTGAGGGGCCAACAGCAGAATGATCAGTTTGGATACGTGTACCCGCCCAAAACTCATGTTGAAATGTAATCCTCAATGTTGGAGGTGGAGCCTGGTGGGAGGTATTTGGGCGCTGTCCTTGCAATAGTGAGTTTATGCAAGATCCAGTTGTTTAAAATGTGTGGCACTTCCCCTGATCCCTCTTGCACCTGCTCTGACCGCATGACCTGCCTGTTCCTGCTTCACCTTCTGCTATGAGTAAAAATTCCTTGAGGCCTCCTCACAAGGTGAGCTGATCCTGGCACCATGCTTCCTGTACAGCCTGCAGAACTGTGAGCCAATTAACCCTATTTTTTTTTTTTAAGTAAATTACCCGCCACAGGCATTTCTTTATAGCAATACAATAAGAACAGCCTAATACAGGTAACTAGTTCAAGGTCAAGCACAACTGAACACACACACACACACAAACAAAAACAAAAACAAAAACAGAGGCGTGGAGGAACAGGAGGAAAATGGATGGAGTCTCCGATCCCACTCAGATGGTGAAGGGGGGATTCATGCCAAAAGTCAATGTCCATGAACCTGGATAGCAGGCTGCCCTGCTCTGTGGAAAAGGGAGGGAGGATGAAATCATGCACTTCCCCTTGTCAGATCCCTCCTGTCATGGCCAGTCGTCAGGTCAGGGCATCAGGTCAGTCTTTTATTTGAGACCAGGGCTAAGTTGCTCTCCCAGGGCCAGAGGAGGAGGGGGCTCCTGCTGAATCTGAACTATTCTGTCCTTACAATAATCACTGTTTTCATATTTTTTTCCTGCAGCTTATTTCCTTCTTCCAACTTTCCTTTTTTATTTTTTACTGGAGAGGAACACCAAATTTTTTTTAATGGAACTTGTCTGAAGGAAAAATAAAAGCTCAAATGTTAATGTAGATGGATCGATTGCAAAAAAAAAAAAAAAAAAGAAGTAGCCACTGTTGTCTCCAAGAGCCTTTATTGAAGCCTTCCTCGCACCTGAGCTGCCTCTCTGGCTACCGGAGGGCCAGAGGAGTCTCTCCCACAGACTATCTGCCGACCCTGGCTCCTGGCTAAGTCCCTCAGGGCTGGGCTGGATCCGGCTTCAGCCTTCTGAGTGCAGGGCAGCCAGGGAGATCATGAGCGGCTCATCAGCACCACCTACTGGACGCAGTTCTTAATCAGCTCATGAATGGGCATTGCTCACCTTGACCTTGCTTTTAACCAATGCATAGGTTCCTCTATCTACAGTTTTCATACTCCATAATGTATTTGTATTGTCAAATGAGTGGCTATAGCTATGATTATTTGTATAATGACTGTATTGTGATATAATTCTTATACCTTACAATTGACCCATTTAAAGTGTGCAATTTTAATGGTTTTTAGTATATTCAGAATTGTACAACCATTGCACAATCGATTTTATAACATTTTCATCACCCCAAAGGCACCCCTATTCATTAGCATTCCCTTCCTATTTTCCCACTGGGTAACCACCAATCTACTACTTTCTGTCTCTATGAAGTTACCTACTCTAGACTGTTACGTAAATGGAATCACAATACGTGGCCGTTAGCACAATGTATTCAAAGTTTGTCTGCATTGTAGCATGTGCCAGTACTTCATTCCTTTTTATGTAAGATGAAAATCATTTTGTATAGCCAAATAATATTTCAGTGAAATATAGATTTTATTTATCCATTCATTCATTAATGAACATGTCTTGTTTCTGCCTTTTGGCTACTATGAATAATGCCGTTATAAACATCATGTACCAGTTTTTGTGTGGACATATGTTTTCACTTGTCTTGGATATGTACTCAGGAGTAGAATTGCTGGGTCATATGGTGACTCTATGTTTAATAGATTAAGGAACTTTCAGACTGTTTTCCACAGTGACTGCAGGCTTTTGACTTCCCATCAGCAGTACATGAATGTTCCAATTTCTCTACATCTTTGTCAAAACTTGTTAGTGTCTGGCTTTTTAATTCTAGCCATCCTAGTGGGTAGGAAGTGGTGTCTCATGTGGTTTGATTTGTGTTTTCCTGATGGCTAATCATGCTAAGCCTAAACTTTCCATGTGTTTATTGGCCATTTGTATATTGTCTTTGAGGAAACATTTATTCAAATCCTTTACACATTTTTAATTTGGCTTTCTTTTATTATTGAACTGTAATTGTTATTTATATTCTCAACATAAGTCCTTTATCAGATATATGATTTGTAATCCCCCCCCCCCCATGCACACACACATTCTATGTGTTGTCTTTTCATTTTCTTGATGATGTTCTTTGATGGACAAATGTTTTTATTTTTTATGAAGTCCAATTTATCCATCTTGTCTTTTGGTGTCATATCTAAGAAACCATCACCTCATCCAAAGGTAGGAAGATTTACAGCTATGTTTGTTTGTTTGTTTGTTTTTAAGAGTTTTATGGTTTTAGTACTTTCATTTAGGTCTTTGATCATTTTGGGTTAGTTCTTATATATGGTGTGAGGAAGGGGGTGAAACTTTAACATTTGCATGTGGATATCCAATTCTCCCAGCATTATTTATTGAAAAGACTATTTTTCCCCCATTGAATGATCTCTGCACCCTTGATGAAAATCAGTTGATCATAAATGTGAGGATTTATTTCTGGGTTTTCAGTTCTATTTGATTGATATGTATGTGTGTCCTTAAGCCAGTTCACTCTCCAGAATATTTATAACTATTCTTAAACTTTACAATTTCCTCTCGATTAGTCTCCAGCAAAATTCAGACTCTTATTAGAACGTTTTGATACATTCTCCTGCTTCAAAAAGAGGAAACTTCCAGAGGTTAAAACTTCTGCCCCGAATGCCTGCCCTTCCCCAAACTTACCCTTCCTCCCCGTCAGTGTTCAGCACCAGTTTCCTCCCAGACGCTGCTGTTGATCACCCCCACCCCATGATGGGACATGGTCTGCATTTCACGGCATGTCTGACTGCTTTCCTGACAGCTGGTGAGCTCTCTGTCTGCTCGGAGCCACACATTTTTCTATAGCTCTTTGGTTGGGTCCTCAACCACTGTGGGGCTTCCAGTCCCTGATGACCGTTGAGGGAATTCA
Organism: Theropithecus gelada; assembly: GCF_003255815.1. Taxonomy (NCBI): domain Eukaryota; kingdom Metazoa; phylum Chordata; class Mammalia; order Primates; family Cercopithecidae; genus Theropithecus; species Theropithecus gelada. The sequence goes on from NC_037686.1 coordinate 67,354,217, forward strand.
GGCTCAGAGAGGTACCTGAAGGAGCACAACTGGGATCTGGGAGCTGAACTTGGTGCTGGCCCTCCTGACTGTTAGGCCTGTGGTCTCCCTGTGATGCCACCCCAACTGCACTGCTTTATCCACATGCCCTCACCCAGCATTGACTCTCACTCTGCTGCCTTGTTTTGTGAACACAGGTTCTCTGTGGTCGCTCAGATTTTGTGCCAGCTGAATCCTAGCTGAAAAGTTCTTGAAGCCTGAACATCCCTGTAGCATTTCAGTGATGATCTGACAGGAGGTAGAACAGCCTGGGAGTGACTGTCCTTTTGGGCATGGGATGGATTGACCCCAGGTGCTAAGTGACACTCTGGTTAGGGAGGTACACTCTTTCTTGCCATCTGGGACATTTTCAGTAGGACTAGATGTTTTGTTGGAAGTGAATTCCTAGAAGAGACAGAACACAGCTCCCTGTGCACAATTTCATTTCAGATGCCTGTGCCATGTGTTGGGGGGCTCATCAGTTTGAATGCTCCCCAGCTCACCTTTGCTCCATGGGGGCTTGAGGCCAAGGGATGGGCAGGGGCATGGAGGAAGATTCACCAATGCATTTGGGAACAGGTGGAAAGTGATGGAGGGGCCCTGCATGGTACCCCAACAAGGGAGGAGGTCTGGTTGGAGAAGCAGGTGGGATCCACCATGTAAGTCCTGGGGGGCATGGGGATATTTGCTTTACCACAAGGGCAATGGGACCTCTTGGAAGAGCTAAAACAGGGAGTCTTGTGATCTGCCCTACCTTTAAAAAGATCACCCAGGCTGCTTCGTGGAGAGTGGATTAGAGGAAGCCATGAAAATGACAGAATGAAAAGAAAAATATTCAACCAACTACTTTTCAAACAGCCTTGCAGATGCTCCATTGTAAAATAAGCAGCATTGGCGGGGCCACATCCATAATGAGCGTCCTCTCGTTGTGAGCACACCTGTCTCTCAAGGTCTCGGGGATGGCACTGAGACTTCACCAGCCTAGTTCCCTTTGTTTTCCCTGCAACCCCTGCTCACCTCCACCTATGGAAAGGTGGGCATTTAAAGAATCATAGATTAAACAATTATAATTTTATAATGTAAAACATCTCAAACATTTAAAACGATAAAAGATGGGATTCCAGAGACAAAACTAACAGAGACAGGCTGGGTTAAACTCGCCCCTCCTTCCTCCTGCTGCAGGAGGGTGGGTTTGGCTTCTAAAGTGGAGCCCAGCTGGTCTCCTGGGGATAGCGGGTGGCTTTCCTAGCCAAGAACCTGGCGTCGGGGGTCTGACCAAGGGCTGCAGCCCCCTTGGCCCTTCCCATCCCTCACTCCCTCCCTCCTCTTCTCCAGCCTCTGGTGGCGGGGGCTGCACTGGGGGAGATGTTGCTAATGGCCCCTCTAGATGTGCAGGTGGCCCCTGGGCCTGATGCCGGCAGCTCCCACTCCAGACAGGGCTCTGGGGGGCCTCTGTGAAGGGGTGACCCTTGCCCACCTTGCCACAGGACCTTCCTGTCGGGCGTCAAGGAGGAATGCTGGCTCTCAGGCTCTTGAGGACTCCCAGGTGGAGTCATTCCAGCTGTGGATGGGCTGGGGAGACTGAGCAGGGGTCAGGGAGGGGAAAGGAGGGAGGAGGCAGGGTCGTGGATGGGTCTCTCAGAGACGAGGTTTCACCATGTTGACCAGGCTAGTCTTCAATTCCTGACCTCAAGTAATCCGCCCACCTCGACCTCCCAAAGTACTGGGATTACAGGCACGAACCACCACCTTAGACCTTTCTCTTCCTTTCTTGTTAAAGTACTGTGATTTCAGGAGCCAGTGGAAAGAAACCCCACAACACTGGATTTTAGGCATTGCTCAGAAATTCCTTTGTCTAGTGCAGTAGTTCATCACACATGGAAGATTTTTGCGTGTTTGTTTTCGGTTCTACCTTGCTCTTTTCTGTCTTGTAAAGATCGTCCTTCACTCCTGGGCAGCAGAACTGGCCTCCCCAAGGGGCCAGGAGGAAACACCTTATCCTAGGAATAAACGGAATGATGTTATTTAAAGATGAGCTTGTTAACTCGATTTTTGTCTTATTAAAATTCTTTAGCATTGGAAATAAAGTGTTTGGGGAAAGACGTAGCAAAAAATAACATGTTTGGTTCTACCGCCTTGTGTTATTTTATTCCGACTGACTGGAGGCAGCTGTGTGAGGTAACAACCCTTCTTGAGGAATTTGGAAGGTCCAAAGTCCAGCGACTGGTGCTGATTTTCATTCGTTCCTCCTGTGTCCAACCCTTCCAGGCTGCGTCCCTGCTGGCCGTGCTGCTGCTGCTGGAGGCAGGCATGTTCTCTTCACACTCCCTGCCCCCGGCGCTGCTAGAGAAAGTCTTCCAGTACATTGACCTCCATCAGGATGAATTTGTGCAGGTAGGAGAAGGAAACTGCACACGGAATGCATGGATTACCTCCTTTGGTATTTGGGTGAGACAATTATTTGCTTGGAGATGTGGATATTTTTGCCTAATTCCATTTAAAATGCCTGTGACTGCTCATTGGGTTAAAAATCTTCAGTATTCATTAGATGGATGGAAGAGATCCCTCCTAGCCATTCCTCCTGCAAAGGGCACTGTCTCTTCATATCCAGCACACTTGATCCAGGGATGTCCACGCAGAGACGACCAGCACCTCCACTGAGCTCGAGTCTGCCCTGGTCCATCAGGTCGCCCATTCCTAATGCCACCTGACGTTATTGTAAGGCCTAGGCAGAGCTGGGGAGCCAGGGAGCTCTGCAAAGTTCAACAGCAACGTTTTTCATTTTGTAGTATGTGTGCAATAGGCATTTTATCTCCTCCATTCGTTCATTCATTTATTTATTTGTTTTGAGACAGAGTCTCGCTCTGTTGCCCAGGCTGGAGTGCAGTGGTGAAACCCCAGCTCACCACAACCTCCCAGGTTCAGGTGATTTTCCTGCCTCAGCCTCAACTTCCCAAGTAGCTGGGATTACAGGCACCTGCCAACATGCCCAGCTAATTTTTGTGTTTTTTCAGTAGAGATAGGATTTCCCCATGTTGGGCAGGCTGATTTTGAACTCCTGACCTCAAGTGATCTGCCCTCCTCGGCCTCCCAAAGTGCTGGGATTGCAGGCATGAGCCACCGCGCCTGACCCTTTTTTTTGTTGTTGTTATTATTTTTTGAGACAGGGTCTTGCTCTGTCACCCAGGCTGGAGTGCAGTGGCACAAACACAGCTCACTGCAGCCTCGACCTCCTGGGTTCAAGTGATCCTTCTGCCTCAGCCTCCCAAGTTTATAATCCTCTGCTTCACCCCTAATTCACCATACAGGGTCTGTACATATATGGGGTGGGAGTGGGGTAAAGTAGAGGGAGGGTGAGGTGGAACGGCAAAAAGAGGGAGGCCTGGGGAGCAGGAGGAGACAGGAGGAGGAGTGGGAAGGCAGGAGCTTGCTGGAGCCCACAGATTTACCAGCTCCTCCCCAGCCCTGCTCTCCTAAGCTCTCTTGTCCCCTCTGTGGCCGACTGGTTCCATCCCCACACACCCCCACACATGTGCACACTGATGTGGTGTTGTCTGTGCTCACCAGACTGGGAGCTCCTTGAGGTCTCCCTGAACTTTGTACCCCAAGCCCCCTAAGTCCCTCAAACATACCCAAATCTACTGAACTTAGGGAGAAGCCAGCAGTCTCTGTTCTGTAAATTCCAGTTTAAAAATGTAAAACATAATATTCATTAGGATTAGATAAATGCCTTCATAATAAAAATGAAAGCACTACAACCAGGATAGAGAGATCAAACTCAAATGAGTCAGGAAGAGAAGTCTAAGATCAGTAAATCTGTGTAGTTTTTCATAAAAATGCTGACTGTCTCAGTATGAGCCACTCAGGTTCCAACACCGGTGTGTGAATGGTTCTTATCAGTCATTCATATCAGCCAGCACTGCTGGAGTGGCCGCCAGGTGCCCGGCACCAGGCTGAGGCTTGTGCACACGTTACCTCAGTGGTCCTCGCCATCACCCTATCGTTAGGGAGCGTTACTTTCTTGTGCAGATGAGAACACTCAGGCTAAGGGAGGTTAAGGAATACACCCAAAGTCACACAGCTATGACAGGCTGAGCTTAAGCCCGACGTTACAGTGCCTGTGGGATCCTAGGAGCGCAGGGAGGGGCGGGCCGGGGAATCTAAGTGCAGAGCATGTCAGAAGGGACCTGCAGCCCAGCGGAGGCCACTGTGGGGTTCAGTCATGGCCCGGAGGCTTCCAGGGCCAGGTGTGGAAAGCAAGGAGTCCTGGAGAAAGCTGAGAAGGAGAACCCACCAGCTCTTCAGTTCTTAATTAGAAACAGTGGGTGGGGACTTGCCCTTCTTGACAGCCCTGGGGAACCCAGCGAGGACCCAGACCATCATCTTTCTCCCAGCCCACCCTGCCTGACCTTCTATACTAACCAGGCATCTCTGGCCTCCGGGTTCCTGATTAAAACCCCAGCTATTCTGTCTGTTACTCTTGAATGTCACAGTGTTCACTGGCACTGTCATAGGTCCTCAGGTCCTCAATCAACAGAATAGCACCTGGGGACTCGCCATCTCCTGTCCTCCCCTCGCTGCCCCCAGAGCAGATGTGGGACCCCCATGCTAATGGCCTGCTTACTCTTCCTCCTAGACGCTGAAGGAGTGGGTGGCCATCGAGAGCGACTCTGTCCAGCCCGTGCCTCGCTTCAGACAAGAGCTCTTCAGAATGATGGCTGTGGCTGCGGACACACTGCAGCGCCTGGGGGCCCGTGTGACCTCGGTGGACATGGGTTCTCAGCAGGTGCTGTGGTGTTCCCGCCCACTGAGGGAGCAGCTACTTCTAGATGTCAATTGTGCCTTCCCGGGGGTGGCAAGGGAGAGGCTCACCCTGATCCTCAACCAAAACCCCCCAATTCCTAATGAAGATGAAGCATTCCCTTGGTCTCGAACAAAGCCGTGTTACTGCTTTCCAGTCCTATCAGGACTCCAGGGCTGGGACGGGCTCTTAGAAGCCAGTGCAGATGACAAGTGAAGGTCCCTTTATTATGGAAAGGACCCCCTTGTACTCTTCACTTCCTGGACACAGGTTCCAATTTCTTCTTTACGGAAAAGGAAATTGTCCTTTTCTTTAAATTCATATGCATCTTTCTCAAAGGCATTGTATCTGGAGCTGTGTTTTTTTCATCAGAACCGTCTCTTAGAACTCTACTCCATCATGAATGTCTTAAATCTAAGCACCTGCTGTGCTTATTTTAGCACTGAGGAACCTTGGGATCATCCACATTTTCTAGGATTTGTCCACCTAATTTAAGCCAGTTGTCATCTGCATTCTTTTTCTGTTCATTTGTTTTGAGACAGAGTCTCGCTCTGTAGCCCAGGCTGGAGTGCAGTGGTGCGATCTCAGCTCACCGCAAGTTCCACCTCCAAAGTCCCGGTTCAAGCAATTCTCTTGCCTCAGCCTCCTGAGTAGCTGGGATTTCAGGCGTGCACCACTACGCCCAGCTAATTTTTGTATTTTTATTAGAGACAGGGTTTCACCATGTTGGCCAGGCTGGTCTTCAACTCCTAACCTCGTGATTTGCCCGCCTTGGCCTCCCAAAGTGCTGGGATTACAGGCATGAGCCACCGTTCCCGGCCCATCTGCATTCTTACTCAAGAGCACATTCAGCTAATGCTGCTAATTGTCAATGTGGATCTAAAGAAGCGCTTTACTTTTAATTAGGTTTTATATCTTAATTAAAAGCATCTTGGCTGGGTGCAGTGTCTCACACTTGAAATCCTAGCACTTTGGGAGGCTACGGTGGGCGGATTACTTGAGCCTGAGGGTTTGAGACCAGCCTGGGCAACATGGCAAAACCTGTCTCTACCAAAAATACAAAAAGGTAGCCAGACGTGGTGGCGCACGTCTGGAGTCTCAGCTACTATGAGGAGGCCGAGGTAGGAGAATCACATAAGCCTGCGAGTGCGCCACTGCACTCCAGCCTGGGCGCCAGGACTGAGACCTGTCTCCAAAAGAAAAAAAAGTGTTTCATGGGACTCATTTTAGAGATGGAGAAACTGATGCTCAGAAAAATGACATGGGCTCTCCAAGGACCCAGGGATAGCCTGGCCAGGACTCCCAATATCATGTCTTTGAATTTTCTGGAAGAACAACACAGCGTTTTTAAAAATGTGATTCCTGATCATTTTGCAGCTGCCCGATGGTCAGAGTCTTCCAATACCTCCCGTCATCCTGGCCGAACTGGGGAACGATCCCACAAAAGGCACCGTGTGCTTCTACGGCCACTTGGATGTGCAGCCTGCCGACCAGGGCGATGGGTGGCTCACGGACCCCTACGTGCTGACGGAGGTGGACGGTCAGTGAGGTACCCGGGCTACAGTGCGGAGCTGCTGTGCTTGCAAGATTGAAGGGGTGAAGATGTGGCTCTGTCCCTGGATTTCGGGTCTCTCCCTGTCATTAAGAATGCACAGGCCCGGTGCGGTGGCTCATGCCTGTAATCCCAGCACTTTGGGAAGCCAAGGTGGTTGGATCACTTGAGGTCAAGAGTTCAAGACCAGCCTGGCCAACATGCAAAACCCCGTTTCTACTAAAAATACGAAAAAACAGCTGGGCATGGTGGTGGGCGCCTGTAATCACAGCTACTTGGGAGACCGAGGCAGAATTGCTTGAACCTGGGAGGTGGAGGTTGAGATCACACCATTGCACTCTAGCCTGGGTGACAGAGCGAGACTCTGTCTGGGGAAAAAAAGAAAAAAGCCTGGCATGCTGGCACATGCTTGTAATCCCAGTTACTTAGGAGGCTGAGGCAGGAGAATCACTTGAACCTGGGAGGCAGAGGTTGCAGTGAGCTGAGATGGCACCATTGCACTCCATTCTGCCTGGATGACAGAGTGAGACTCCATCTAAAAAAAAAAAAAGAAGAATGCATAGAGAGGCGGCTCTCATAGCCTACTGATTGGTTCACTGAGGCTGGTTTTCTTTCATTTGTGAAAAAAACAACACACTTTTGTGCCCCTGGACGGAGGTTCTTGAGTTGTGAGGAAAACAGTTGTCGAGGCCACACACTTTCCTTTTGAACAGTATCAAATGTAATTCGCATTTTATAAAGAAAAAGAAGAAAGGTTAATAGAGATATACACACATATTTTTTTCTTTCTTCTACTAATTGTAAAATCCCAAAATGAGAAGCTATGCCACATGGCACTCTGCAACAAATCCCCGGTGGGTCTCTTCAGTGAACTTGGACAAAATAGCTAATTATTGTTAAGGACAGTGGGATCTGTCTATTGCAAATTTACTTGTCTTATCTGACTAGCTGACGACTGTACTATTTGTCAGGGAAGAGATCCAAGGATCTCTTGTGTACGGTCTTATTTGTACATAAGAAATCATACTTTGCAATTTCATAGCAAGATTCGTGCCTGGAATATTATTATAGAAAGCACTGTTAACATTAGTACTCATGAAACAACATTGGTTTTTTTTTTTTTTTTTTTTTTTTTTTTTTTTTTTTTGAGACGGAGTCTCGCTCTGTTGCCCAGGCTGGAGTGCTGTGGCCGGATCTCAGCTCACTGCAAGCTCCGCCTCCCGGGTTCCCGCCATTCTCCTGTCTCAGCCTCCCGAGTAGCTGGGAGTACAGGCGCCCGCCACCTCGCCCGGCTAGTTTTTTGTATTTTTTAGTAGAGACGGGGTTTCACCGTGTTAGCCAGGGTGGTCTCGATCTCCTGACCTCGTGATCCGCCCATCTCGGCCTCCCAAAGTGCTGGGATTACAGGCTTGAGCCACCGCGCCCGGCCTACAACATTGGTTTTTAACTCACGTGGCAGAGGTGTCCACACTTCTCTGAACATTCTTCTTCCCTTTGTAAAGGGAAACTTTATGGACGAGGCGCAACCGACAACAAAGGCCCTGTCTTGGCTTGGATCAATGCTGTGAGCGCCTTCAGAGCCCTGGAACAAGTAGGTGACAGCTGTGTTCGGGAGGGAGGAGGAAGAGGATGGGAACTACAACTTACTTTGAGTTGTTTGCTGTGTTCTGAGCAAACTGCCTTAGGTCACTTATTCACTCCAACAGTCTTTGGAGGTGTGTGCGACAATTGTATCCATTTCACAGATAAGGACAGTAAGGCTTGGGAAGGTCAGAGAACTTACCCAGAGCAGTGCAGCTGGTGGCAGGGCTGATACTTTGAGGATGGATTCCAGCCTGCACTTTTAATCACGTTAAAAAACAAGACACAGCCAAAGACACAACAAGCCTGTGGCCAAGCTGCTATCTGATGGGACTTGTCTTTTTTTGTTTAATCCTTACTTTATCTTATCTTGTCTTTTTTAATCTTCTTTTTCTTCTTATCACAAAGTATGATTTGTTAGCAGAGACAAACACACATTTTTTAAATGTATCGGCTGCTTTGCAAATGATCAAGATAGGAATCTCCATGACATTCCGCAGGAATCCTTGGATCTCTTCCCTGAGAGCACAGTGGTTCTCTTTAGATGTCCAAATAAGGGCTCTGGAGCAGAGGCAGGGGTACAGATTTGAGGAGGTGGGTCCCCTCTTTCCGGCCTCCAGAGGACATTGTTGGTGGACCCAGGTTTGTACCTTTAACTGTCTCATGTTTCAACACAAGGATGGTTTTATCTCAAGCCACTCTTCTCCCGCTCCTGGTGAATGTACTTAGACACCAGCAGAGGACTGGATCTAGCTGTGTGAACTTGGGCAAGTGACTTGACCTCTCTGGGCCTCGGATTCTGTTCTGTGGAACAGAATCAGGTCAACCTTGGGGTATGGTTCCATCTGCCCTGTCCTGGGCACCGCCTCAGCCCTGTCCAAGGCTGCAAGGCCCTGAGGGCTGAGGGGCCTCCCTGGCACCCTGTCCTGCAGAGAAGACCCGGGCTTCTGGGGTGTCTTTTCCTGAAGATTATTTCATTAGGTGCCGGGGGCTTCCCTCAGAAGTTTATTTTCTCCTGAGACATAAGCAGATGGAGGGGACTTAAGTACTCTGACTCCACTCCTGAATCTCACAGAAGACACGCTCAGGAAATCAGCACAGGTCTCGGCGGCGTCCTGCAGACCACTGCAAAGCTGTCTTCTTATCCATGAAGCTCACACCACCTATGCCCTGAGCATTCCATGTGGCTTTGGTTTCTTTCTCTGTCTCCCTCCCTGTTTTTCCTTCTCTCCTTTCTTTCTCTTTCTTCCTCTCTCTCTCTCCTTCTAAGGGATAGCAATATTTATAAGATTGTTCCGATAAAAAGGCCAAAATCTGTTTTCCTTTATAAATTTCAACTCTGAAAATTACACAATCACAAAGAAAACAGAAGAAATATTCACTGCCCTGGACACGTCAGTTCATCTCTGAGCCTCACTTTCCTTGTCTGTGATCAAAGTGGGAATGGCAGTTTCTACCTTACAGGCTTACAGGGATTCAGTGAAGAAATATCTGCACTGGGGGTGGTGTGTGAGGTCCTTCGAGAGTGTCCCCTTCTTCCTCCCTCCCTCCCTTCTTCTCCTCTGCCCGCCTTGCCTACAGAGCTCTTAGGACACATTCCCTCCCTGGGTTATTTTCTAGGAGGCAGAGTGAGTACTAATATCCATATTTCACAGGTAGAGCAGTGAGCTGCCAAGGGGAGGCTTGGCAAACCCAGCTGCTAATGCATGCGGCCTGCATGCTGAGTGCTATGGGTTTGTATTTTATTAAAAGTGACTTGCCAGAAAATTCTTAGGATTTCCAACTACTCTTCAGCAATTGTTTGCTAGTTCAGTGTTCACACAGAACCTTCAGATATTAAGATTTCAGAACTTCAGATGGACTTCCTAAGACACACAGAAACACAAGGGATACATATGAACAAATCGCTGTCCCCCAAAAGCTCTTCTCCAACTGAATGACTGATTTTCTAATTTTCTCATTTTAATTACTATGTAACTTATTATTTTCTCATCCATAATCCTGTGCTCATGTTGCATTTGTTAATCTGTGGTGAGTCAAGCCCGCTTATTAGAACTGATTATAGTGTGTGCATGCTGTTTATCTGCATGTAATCACTTTTAGAGTTCTGCACGCATCCTGTGCTCTAGGAAAAGACTTTGACCTCTCCTCTTAATGTGGTTCTCAAAGATATGAAGTTATAAATTATAAAGATACAAAAAGATCAAAAGCAAATGGGGGAAGAAGCATGTTGTAAAAATTTTAAAGGAGCTATTCCTTGCCCTAATATTAACTAAAAAAAAACCCTCAAGTTCCATTTTGCTGCAAGATCAAAGCCTTTGAATAAGTTAAAAGGCAGATTGAAATCACAGCCCAAAAATAACAGATACTTGAAGTAAAAATTAACCTGAGGCTTAACAATCTTTCAAAGGAGAAATTTCTCCTTTTTCCTGTTCAGAATTATGAGGACAGAAAAGCGATTTGTAATTGCCTAACCTTTCTTGAAAAATTCCTTTTGGGGAGAAAGAGAAAAATGCCTCCCTCCGCAGCGACACGGGGAAGCTCTGTAGTATAGAATGTGCTTTCCTGTAGATGCCCCTTTCCCCAATTCTTGATCATAGCATTAAATTGGCAGGACATGTTGGAGGGCACGCACCAGGCGTTACCTTGAATTCTCCTTCACAACCATAATTACGACTCCATTGCTGTAACAGAACTGTGGGGAATGCACATTCATACATTGAATGTAAATAATAATTTCATGTGTTTATGTTATATGCAAACAAATAGTGGATCTTCAAAGGTGAATGGGCAATGTAGTAGTCTGTTTTCACGCTGCTGATAAAGACATGCCTGAGAGTGGGAAGGTTTAATTGGACTTACAGTTCCACATGGCTGGGGAGGCCTCAGAATCATGGCGAGAGGTGAATGTCATTTCTTACATGGCGGCAGCAAGAGAAAATGAGGAAGAAGCAAAAGCTGAAATGCCTGATAAACCCATCAGATCTCGTGAGACTTACTCACTATCATGAGAATAGCACAGGAAAGACTGGCCCCCATGATTCAATTACGTCCCCCTGAGTCCCTCCACAACATGTGGGAATTCTGGGAGATACAATTCAAGTTGAGACTTGGTGGAGACACAGCCAAACCACATCAGGCAACTTGTGCAATTTTTTTCTTCTGTTGTTACTTAGGATCTTCCTGTGAATATCAAATTCATCATTGAGGGGATGGAAGAGGCTGGCTCTGTTGCCCTGGAGGAACTTGTGGAAAAAGAAAAGAACCGATTCTTCTCTGGGGTGGACTACATCGTAATTTCAGATAACCTGTGGATCAGCCAAAGGAAGCCAGCAATCACTTACGGAACCCGGGGGAACAGCTACTTCACGGTGGAGGTATCCACAGAGAGCAGTGCATGGATGGAGGCCTGTGGGGGTTGTGAATGGGAGCGCCAGTCCATTCTGGGATCTTGGAGAGGAAGAAAGAAAGCTTTCCTGAGGGCAGAGGCCTTACTTGGGACACACAGCCTTAGGGGAGGTGGGGTGGGTGCAGAGGTCTTGGGGTTTGGGGAGGTCATGAACCCCCTGACACTTGGAATGGATGTGGCTATGTACCTTGTTCTGGAGAGGGGATTCACAGGGGTTTGTGACTCACAAAGCAAAGCTTGGAAACTCTGGCCATGGGATTTGCAGGCAGGTATGGCAGCCACAGGGAGGTAAGCAGACTGCCTGATCAATGCAGGGGCAACTGTGCTGTGTCCCGCTCCCGGCGTGGGCCTGCTGGCCACAGTGGCAGGAAATCTAAGTGCTGTGGTTACAGGGAAGGAGAAGGAGCATTGGTGTCACCCAGGCCAGTATCTGAAACCTAGCTTCTACCATGCCCAGCCTTGTGCACGTGGCTTCATCTTGAGCCTTGGTTTCCCACCTTGAAAGATGGCACAATAACGCCCCCTCCCAGGATGGCTGTGTCATTACATGCAGCCTTTAGTTCAGGTTTGACGCATAGTCAGTTTCCTTCCCCTTTTCTCTTTTTCTAGTAATATAGGCAACCTGTGATAATGCATGAGACTTAGAAAGTCCCTCCCGGGTAAATAGCTAATTATTTCATCATTTCAGTCTGTTTTCTCATATAGCAATGTGTAGGCTGATAATCCATGCTCTATCCAATCCCCAGGCAGTTTTGAGATTCAGATGTGAGCACATACACGGAAACACATGGCTATGCATTTGAAAAACAGTGAGTGCCTTCTATTTGTCAGATAGGAGGATGCTAAGTCCCAGGGGTACAGAACTGAATAAAATAGTCTCTGCCCTCAGGAAGTTTACTTCTAGTGAGATACAGACACTAAAGAGATGTGGGAGTGACAGAGAAAACGGGAAGCAGGGACTGTTCTCTAGAACCCGCTTTCAGGAAACATGGCTGTGAAAAGTAGGACAGAGCTGGGATGATGGCTGGAGGAAGTCCTTGGGAGGCAATTGACAGAGGCAGCAGTTGGAGACCTGGGAGGGAGGGGGAGGATTTTTGAGAACAAAGACTCTGAGGAGGTGGGAGGGGGCGAGCTCCAGACCCATGGGAGGAAAGTAACCTCTTTTGTGAGGGCCTTGAGTAGGTAGAGAGCTCCAAGTCCTAGTGTTTCTTCCCTCTTAGCCTCAATTTTTTTCTGTTTAGCAGGAAGGGAGTGTATCTGCAGTGAAGTGATGGCTTGAAGTGGTCACTTTGGGACAGGGGGAAGAGAAGGGATGGGAGGATGAAGAAGGGCCAGGCAATGTTAAGGTCTGGAGTCATCTATCCGTGCAAATTGATGGCTTCTGCAGCATGCTCAGTGGCCAGGGACAGAGAAGGCCTCGCAGGGGCAGACTGGCCCTGGGGTTGAGGTTACTCCAGAGGGTTGTAGTGGAGAAAGTAAGGAAGAGCTCGTCAAGGTGTTGAGCAGAGGGGCTGAGGTGATCAATGGTGGTATTCAGGTTGAATAGGGGAAAAAACAGAGGCAGGAGGGCAATGTGGAACATCTTGGAAGGGTCAAGGGACTGACGTCTTGATGAAGACCGAGAACAGGTGGTACAGCAAAGTTACAAGAGAGGAGGAGGAGAGCTGTCATCAGGATGTGAGACAGCCAGCTCAAGGTTTCGAAGTAAGACCGTCCATACTCCAGAGTAATTTAGCTAGCGTTATTGCCTAGTGAACTGAAAGTCTTAATGCTAAAGTGAATAAACCGAAGATTGCTCTGGTACTACATTGAAGAGGGAGTGGAACACCGTAAAGACCAGCTGGGCTGGAAGGATGGGAGGGAATGAACTGAAGAATCAACTTCAAAAAAGCCCAGCCTGTAGAAACTGGTAATTGATTGGACATGGCGTACGTAGGAGAAATCATGCTGGTAGGAAGTAATAGCAGAAGTGGTTGAGTTCGGGTCTAGATCTCCTGAGTTTCAGAAGCTGGAAGCGCGCTCGAGTGGAATGCACTGTAAGCACCCCAGAGTTTTAGGTCTGGTGTTTATGTAGTAGGTCAGACCTCCAGGGATGAACATTTAAGGGCATGGAGGTGTTAATAGTATCCCTGCCCTTAAATTATCGTGAGCACCGCATGGTCAGAGATAACCAGGTCCACACATGTTTGTGTCTTTCCACAATGTCAGGCTTTTACTGATGCTATCTCAATAATAAAAGCCACAGGCTCCATGCAGTTTCCAAGGAGGCAATTCTCCTTAGTGCCTCCCATTCACTCAGGAGTCAGAGCTGCAGGCACACAGGCCCAAGCTACTCCACAGGGCAGTCGATATTGTAAAGCATACATCGTTATATACCTAGCCAATATGTGAATGTTGTAGACTGAATATTCCATAACAAACAAAGTAACATTTACCATCAAGAGAGAAGGAGCTGGGCACAGCGGCTCACGCCTGTAATCCTAGCACTTTGCGAGGCTGAGGAAGGTGGATCATCTGAGGTCAGCAGTTCAAGACCAGCCTGCTCAACATGGTGAAACCCTGTCTCTACTAAAAAATTACAAAAAAATTAACTGGGCATGGTGGCGTGCACCTGTAGTCCCACCTACTTGGGAGGCTAAGGCAGAAGAATCACTTGAAGCTGGGAGGCAGAGGTTGCAGTGGGCTGAGATCATGTCACTGCACTCCTGCCTGGGTCACAGAACAAGATTCTGTCTCAAAAAAAAAAAAAATAAAATAATAATAATAAATAATAATAATAATGAATAATTTAAAAAAAGAAAAGAAAAGAAAAGGGATAGGAAAACAGGTTAATGAACCAGTCCGGGGAGTGTGACATAGACAAAAACAAATCCTGACCTGGCTCGGGTGGTCCAGTGGTCTTGTAAGGAAGAGCCTTTGATTTGGGCAGAGCCTTTGGTGGCAGATGCTGGGTTCTTAGCACAAGTGACAGCAGGACCGTGTCTGTTAAGTTTTGAACTGCTGACGTCCTGGTTGTTTTATGACTGCCAAGTCCTCTGATGAGAACCAATAGTGGAAGAACGTGTTTGGTTATATCCTTATCCAGCTGGATGCAGTCTTTATTGATCAGGCAGAACACCTAGTCCCTGTTGGCAAAGTGCCTTAGGAAATGTAAGATGGAGTCTTTTTCTAAGACAGAGTCACTCTTATGTCAAGGGTGCTGTATACATAAATGCTATCCTGTGAGCTCTTGAAGCTCATGTAGAGGAAGGATGAGCCAAGTATTAAGCTTTAGAGGTGGGAGGAAGAAAAGATGTTATTACAGGAGATATCAATAGAATTGTCCTGCAGGCAAGAAAAGAAGAAAGAGAAGAAAGCTTCTCAGAAACCAAGGGAAGAGAATTTTTCCAGAAAGAGGAGTGATCAACAATATTGGATGAAACCAAAAGGAAGACAGCTGTGTAAACGTCAATCATTTGGCCAAGGAGAGCCTCATGATCTTGGCTAGAATAAAGTTGGTGGAAAAGCTGGGGAATGAGTCAGCTTCAGGGCATTCAGGAGATGGTGGGAATGAAGCAATGGACAGCGGGTAGGAACTCCAGTCCCCATGACTGAGAAACATGGAAAGTGAAGTCAGGTCTGGAGGTCACCTACCTGAGTTCTGAGGGATACATGCAGATATGTATTTCACCACATGAAATGCTTCCACTAAAGCAACCAAGGCAGGAAGTATATCTCTTGCCTTTTATCTACTCTACAGGTGAAATGCAGAGACCAGGATTTTCACTCAGGAACCTTTGGTGGCATCCTTCATGAACCAATGGCTGATCTGGTTGCTCTTCTCGGTAATGCCTTATTTTGTTTCACTTTTTAAGCATCAGGGATCAACTAAAAGACAGTTCTACTTGATTCTATGTGCCTCTGCTTGCTTTCTGAACCAGCTCTGAACAAGGGTGTAGATGCTCAGATTTTCCTCCCCTTGGCTAACTGTTCCCTCCTCTTTTAAGTAAGTCTGCAAAACTCTTCTTCAGTTCCTCCGTTTTCTTTTATTGGACATTGTGACACATCCAGCTATACTCAAGGACAAGAGGGCAGAGACTCAAAGGATACAAAAGACTGAGAGGCCACCCTGACTCCCTTACTGCTGCTCCTAGAATGCCGGGCCGGGTGGGGTGTGGTATTCCCAAGCCAGTTGAACCACAAGTTCAACTTCGATAGACCTGGCATGACTTTTTGACTGAAGATAAATCAACAAAGGGATGATCAAAAGGAAAAGGAACTAAGCGACACACCAGATGAGGCCCTTCCCCCACTTTCTCAAGAGCATCTTGTTTTTCATGACAGACTGGCCCTTCCGCAGACCAGCCCACACCTTGTAGCATGTGGGTTCTGCGTGTGGATGACCAGGTGTGTCCTCGCTCTGCCACAGACCACCTGCGTGACCTTGGCGAGTTACTTGAATTCTCTAGTCTTCGGTTTCTCATTTGTAAAGGGGCACAATCTTCTATTTACCTAGTATTGCTTTTGGGATGCAAAAAGGTGACGTGTGCAGAGCACTTGTCATGGTGGCTGGAATGCAGCATGTCCTTCAGTGAGTAATGGCCTGCCCTGGCCTGACTCCAGAAATGGTGTCAAATATGTCAGCACCACTTGGCTTCATTTTCCAAGGTTGCTGTGGCCCTGAGTGGCACAGCAACGCCGACGAGTTCCCCGATTGTCCTGGTGCTGTCCTTGATTTCCCATGGATTGCTGGTGTGTGCAGTAGGGAGTTGTGTGTTTTTCTCGGGGAGCCTGTTTGCCCAGGCTCAATTCACCTACAGCTCTTCTAGGCATCAGGGCTGCCCATGGTGGGTTCCCAGGGAAGCAAAGGAAGTTTAAACTCCAGGGGCCTCACTTACGGAGCTCCTTCCACAGTCCTGGCAGGGACACTCATCATTTTATATTCATAATTCGGTGTCCTTTTAAAAAAGAGGTTCACACATTACCTATGCTTTAGACTCTGCAAAACCTCGCTGTGCTCCACTTGACATGTATAGCTTCTTTATGCAAATTTCACAACATGGCCAGGCATGGTGGCTCATGCCTGCAATCCCAGCACTTTGGGAGGCCAAGGTGGGTGGATTGCTTGAACTCAGGACTTCAAGACCAGCCTGGGCAACATGGTGAAACCCTGTCTGTACAAAAAATACAAAAATTAGCCAGGCATGATGGTGTAGGCCTGTAGTCCCAGCTACTTAAGGGACTGAGGCAGGAAGATTGCTTGAGCCCAGGAGGTGGAGGCTGCAGTGAGCTGAGATAATCATGCCACTGTACTGCAGCCTGGGTGACAGAACGAGACCCTTTATCAAAAAAAGAAAGAAATATAAAAAGCAAAAAAAAAAAAAAAAAAAAAAAGGTTTAATAATGTGCCCCTTTTGAGCAGACAAATTGCCAGAAAGCATTTACTCCCTTGGCCTCAGTAGTCCAGGCCATGGTACAATCAGCCCAGATGGCCCAGGTGTTGGGAGAATCTTCTTAAGGTCTTCAGCATCAGTTTTAGTTGCACAGCTTTCTCTTTCATTCTCCCAAAGTGAATAATGAAATTTACCTATATTTCTACCATCTATCTAGCTATCCATCCATCCGTCTATTATCTATCAATCTATCATCTTTCTATCCATCCATCCAACTATCCATCCATCCATCCATCCATCATCTATCCATCTATCATCTTTCTATCCATCTGTCCATCCATTATCTATCTATCCATCTACCTATCATCTATCTGTCCATCCACCCAACTATCTATCTATCCATCCATCCATTTATTATCTATCCATCTATCATTTTTCTATCCATCCATCCATCCATTCATCCATTTATCCATCTATCATCTTTCTGTCCATCCATCCATCTATCCATCCATCCATCTATTATCTATCTATCTATCCATCCATCCATCTATCCATTCATCCATTATCTATCATCTATCCATCCATCCATCCATCCATTCATCCATCCATCCAACTATCTATGTATCTATGTATCTATGTATCTATCTATCTATCTATCTATCTATCTATCTATCTATCTATCTATCTATCTATCATCTATCTATCTATTCTTCTATGGCCTTCTAGTTTTCCTGAAATATAGCTCTTGGATGATATTTCCCATGCTTGACAATTCAGACAGAATACACCCAGCCATTTTCCTTTAAAGAGTTTAAATGGTTTCCAGAAGAATCAGATAGTACGCAACTTATGATTTTGGGGAGTGGAAGTTAATTTCTGTTTTACCAGAATGAATGTTTTCTTCCCTAGGAACTGCATCTGAATTCTTTAGCAGCACATTTTGCTTTTCCCACAAGCATGACTGCTGCATGGCGTTCGTCAGGCTGTGTGGCTTCAGCCAGGCATAGGATTCCATTCAGCCCCAAAAATGCACATTGCTCTGCTAAGGAAGAGTCGGCTCAGGGTCATGAATGAAATTAAAAACGTGATTTGACTTTCTTTAGTTTTTGATACAAATCAAATAATCAATCCACAGCACAGTAATTTCTGGATTGTGTCCTCTATGTGGTTTTCATATGTTTTGCACAAAAACATAAGGACATAGTGTTGAGCTTTAGTGTTTATCAGATGACAAGCAGGAATTTTGCTTGCTGACAGGCTGGGCTGTAGTGGAGATGCCCGGACTCCCAGGGCCCCCTGATGTCAAGTGAGAGTCGGCTCTGCTCTGTCCGCTCCTGCAGGCTGACAATCAGCCATACACACTAATCAGGATGTGGGAATCCATGGGCAGCCCTTGCCTCATGCAAGCCTCCTAACCTCTCTGTCTGTGCTGTGATCATGAACAGACAATAAACACTAGTGCGTGATAACCTCCACTAGGGTACAAAGCAAAACCAAGTTAGTTCCTTGTCTGAAAAGGGGCTTAGTGCGCAGGGGACACAGAAGCTGCTAAGAGGATACTTGTGTTTACAAATGGAACTCTAACCTTCTGTGGTTTCCCTTTGCAGACACTTTCCTACTCTTTGCATTTCCCTAAAAGCCATAAAACAGAAAAGGCCATTGCACCAAGGGCATTTTTATAAGCACCAAATGATGTTATTTAAAATGTTCAAATCCAAGATGGCTGCTGGGTGGGCATGCAGGATTCTGTTTCCTGTGGGCAGTTTTCAAAGGCACTTTCTGCCTTCCCTGCACTTGCCAAGACGGCTGTGGTAACTGCAGAAATGACATCACGTCATGATTGCAAGAGGAAAATGAACAGGATGGGAGGGAACACGCTCTTAAGCACAATATTTTCATTCAAATGCTTTCAATATTAAAGAACTAGGGCAAAGATATGGAAAATGGGATCTGTGAAGCAGCATTATTTCTGAGTAGCACAGATATCAATGGCTCCCCTTTCCCTGTGATGGTGTTTCAGGCAGGGCCGAAGTGACTGAGCCGCACTCCATAGCTCTCTAATCCGATTTCTCTGCAAGCAAATTAAAAGGGAAAGGAAGGCCAGGTACAGTGGCCATGATCATGCCACTGCACTCCGGCCTGGGTGGCAGAGCAAGCTCTGTCTCAAAAAAAGGAAAGAAAGAAAGAGAGAAAGAAAAGGAAGAAAGGAAGGAAAAGAAGGGAAGGAAAAGGAGGGAGGGAGGGAGGGAAAGAACAAAGGAAGGAAAGAAGGAAGGAAGGAAAAGGAAAGGAAAGGAAAGAAGAAGGAAGGAAGAAAGAAAGAAAGAAAGAAAGAAAGAAAGAAAGAAAGAAAAAAGAAAGAAAGAGAAAGGAAGAAGGAAGGAACTGCTAAGAGGATGCTTGTGTTTACACAAGGAAGGAAGGAAGAAAGAAAGAAAGAGAAAGAAAGAGAAGGAAGGAAGGAAGGAAGGAAGGAAGGAAAGAAAAAGTAAATAAGGAAATCCTCTTACTCTTCCTTCTCCCAGTCCAGCAGTAGGGAAGGCTGCTTGTATGCTAAGAGAATAAAGTTGCAATTTAAAATGATGCCAAGAACAGAGGCTTGGATTGTTTTACTAGTGAGGTACAGGCGTGCTTAGAAAGCACGACTCTGCAACTCTGTCCTTACATGGAAGACTGTCAGCAGAAGTTTAGGGACATACCCTCAAGGGAAGATCTCATGATTGCATTATCAGTGGGGACTCACTGAGCTGCCCTGGAGACATTTTTGTGTCATGTGTGTCGGTCTACTGCCTGGCTGCATTTTGCCTTTGATAAGCACTTTCTCCAGAGAGTGGGCAGCATTTACTGAACTTCAACATCTGCTGCTCTTCTGGGTATTTAGTGATGGTTTTTTCCACTTGTATTGATCCCTAAACTGTTTCATGAAGAGCACACTAGTGTATATAGAGGATTTTGTGGTCATGATGGTATCTCATAGAGTAGACCTGAAGGGTATAAAGCTTTTAATTAAAAATGAGTGTTTATTATAATATTTTGTGTGTGTGTGTGTGTGTGTGTGTGTGTGTGTGTGTGTGTGTGCATGCGTGTAGGGGAAGAGAAGTTGAGAAGAGATGACAACAATTTTTGGTTTCTCAGGTATGTATGTACGTAGGTGTGTATACATGTATACGTGTGTGTGTGTGTGTGTTTTGAGATGGCGTCTCACTCTGTCACCCAGGCAGGAGTGCAGTGGTGTGATCTGGGCTTACTGCAACCTCCGTCTCCTGGGTTCAAGTGATTCTCCTGCCTTAGCCTCCCCAGTAGCTGGGACTACAGGTGCGTGCCACAATGCCCTGCTAATTTTTTGTATTTTTAGTAGAAACAGGGTTTCACCATGTTAGCCAGAATGGTTTTGATCTCCTGACCTTGTGATCTGCCCGCCTCGGGCTCCCAAAGTGCTGGGATTACAGGTGTGAGCCACCGCTCCCAGCCATATAATTTCTTTTTTGAGATAGGGTCTGACTTTATCTCCCAGGCTGGAGTGCAGTGATGTGATCATTACTCACTGCACCCTCAACTTCCTGGGCTCAAGTGATCCTCCCACCTTAGCTTCCCAAGTAGCTGGGACCACAGGCATGTGCCACCATGCCCCACTAGTTTTTGTATTTTTTGTAGAGACGGGGTCTCGCCATGTTGCCCAGGCTGGTTGGGAACTCCTGGGCTCAAGCAATCCACTTGCTTTGACCTTCCAAAGTGGTGGGAGTACAGATGTGAGCCACCGCACCCAGCATGTATTTTAAATGTTTTATAGTGAACACGTATTACTTTTTAAATCAGCATAAGGTAAAACTAAAAAACAAACCTTGTTTATATATAAAAGGCATAGCTGAGAACGTGAACGTGATGGAGGTAACTCGCTCCAAACTCACTGGTTGTGGGCCCAGGTGTTTTCAGCCTCACCTTTGACAAGGTGAACACTAAAGCAGGGCTGATTCCAGCTGCGTGAACCTGGTGACCAGCTCCTTTCTCTGACAGTCACTTCTTGGATGGAGTTGCTGCCAATGGCTTTGGCCATGGGGACCCAGAGAGTCATGAGGCCTGCTGCAGCCCTGAAGAGTCCTCCCACAGTCTGTGGCTCCAGGACCACAGCATGGGCACACTCCTTTCTACCTGGCTTTGTTTGCTGTGTGTGTTTTGTAGGTAGCCTGGTAGACTCATCGGGTCATATCCTGGTCCCTGGAATCTATGATGAAGTGGCTCCTCTTACAGAAGAGGAAATAAATACATACAAAGCCATCCATCTAGACCTGGAAGAATACCGGAATAGCAGCCGGGTTGAGAAATTTCTGTTCGATACTAAGGTATGACCACAGACTGATGGATAAGCTGGAAGAGGCATGAGGCTAGTAGATCATATTTGCCCGCTGTCTAAATCATTGTCTGGTGCTAATCTGCATATCTTAGAGTCCAAAGCAGATGTGAATTCCTAGGCAGATTTTTGATGTCCACGGCCACTTCCCTGTGGGCTGGATCAACCAGTCCTTTTTCACTGGTGTCTAATGGGCACTGGCTTCTGGCATTTAACTACAAGCAGTTACCCATTTCCCAGCCATGTTTTCCAAAGCTGTTTATTAACCTAAATCCCACGCCAGCCTTCAGCCGGTGAGCTGGACTTCTTACCTTTTCAAAGACCAAGAAAAGTCTGAGGTGATTCCAGCTCCAAGACCTGTAACTGTTCATTCTTCCAGACAAAACCAAGAGCCTTAGGGTCTAATCTGTAAGTGAATACATCACTGCCTCAGTGGACTAAGTAAACACAAAGCCAAAAACATTCCTTACTGGCAAATTTAGAATTGTTTTGCTTTTCTCCTCCTCCTCTTTCTGGGCAGCATGCTTGCCTGAGAAGGTTTTCGGTAGCAGGGCTGGTTCCTGGGAAAGGGGCCACGACGGGGAAAAGCAAGCTGAAAAGAAGCAGTAGAGTGAATTATTATGAAGCAGGTGTCTTCCTGCAGACCAGCTCGAGGATGGCCAGAAGGAGAAAGAAAACTGGCTCAAACATATGGACAGTTCTTTGATGTCTTTTGAATAAGAAAATGCTTTCATTACATAAGTTATTATTGTAATGATTGAGGTTAGAAATTTATAATTGAACCCACATTTCTGAAGGGGCCCATCTGTCTATGGCCATTCCATCCTGAACGTGCCTGATCTCATCTGAAAGGACCCCTTTGCCATTTGTTCACTGAAAACTGCAAATCTTGGGCAAAGAGGGGCACTCATCAGTGGGGAGCATCTTGGGTAGGCGAAGGCATCTGAAGACAGCAGAGAGTTTGTGTCCTGAGGGAAAAGTCCTTGCGTCAGACACAGCTGAGTAAGGTGACAGTTAACGTGTCCTGAATGGTGTCTCAGAGAGACAGACAGTGGTAACACAAGCAACCCAGCTCCACTGGGGTCTAATTAAGCATGCTTTGGGTAATTTTATTTTAATATAGGAGGAGATTCTAATGCACCTCTGGAGGTACCCGTCTCTTTCTATTCATGGGATCGAGGGCGCGTTTGATGAGCCTGGAGCTAAAACAGTCATACCTGGCCAAGTTATAGGAAAATTTTCCATCCGGCTAGTCCCTCACATGAATGTGTCTGTGGTGGAAAAACAGGTAACAAATGCTTATTGTCATTCTGCATAGTAACATGGTTTCTTAATCCTGCTTATCACTGCTTAGTGAGCAGTGAGGTTGCTACCATTGGAGTATCATTTTTTTCTGATACAAGAGGAGTGGAACAAACGTCAAGAAACCAATATTGCCTAGTGCAGTGACTTGTGCCTGTAATCCTGGCCAAGGAATTTGAGAGGCCAAGGCTAGAGGATCCCTTGAGCCCAGGAATTCAAGGCTGCAGTGAGCTATGATTGCACCACTGTACTCCAGCCTGGGTCACAGAGCGAGACACTGTCTCTTAAAAAAAAACAAACAAAAAGAACCCAATCTTCTTCCTCAAGTATATGCAATTACAGCAGTCAGGTAAATAACCATTTGAAGCTAGAGTGCTAGGAAAATTTGAAAGTTAGATGGTAGACAGAAAAGCAAGATTGGTTTACACATAGATGGAGTAGGGACCTGCCTATGCTTGGACAGAAGCAGAAGGTCTCAGGCTTCAGTCATTAGATCTTCACGATGTCTGAAATTAACACTTTGGAAGCAGCCATTTTAAGGAAAATGTTTTCTGGAAGGAGTTACGTGTCCAAATTACCAACCAATCATCAATTTGCCTCAAGTTAGTTTAATGGAAAGTAGACTCTTGAATGAATGAACTGAAGAAATACCTCATCCCAACCGTCAGTCTTTCTCCATTCCATTATCCCTCTTTATTGTCTTGTTAGCACTAATTACATTCTAAAATAGTCTCTCTTCCTCCCTCCCTGCCTCCTCCCCTCCTCCCTTCCCTCCCTCCCTCCTTCCTTCCTTCCCTGCCTCTCTCCTGCCCTCTCTCTTTCCTCCCTTTTCCCTTCCCTTCCCTCTCCTCCCCTTTCCTTTTTCTTCCCTCCTGTTCCTTGCTCCTGCCCTCCTTCCATCCTTCCTTCTCCTTTCCCCAATCCCCTTCCCTCTCCATCCCCTCCCCCTCCCTTCCCTTTCTTTTCTCTTTCCCTCCTTCCTCCTTTCCCTTCCTTCTTTTTGGAGGTGCTACCCCTTTTTCTCATGACATATAAACTCCTTGGGGGCAGGGCCTTCCTTGTCTTGTTCACAGCTGTATCCGCAGCACCTAGAACAGTCTCTGGGACATGACACAGGTTCTATAAATGTGTGTTGAAGTAATTAATGGAAGAAGTTTGAGTATGGCACCTTCCCGGGAGGCTCTCCACAGTAACAATGAGAAAAGAGCAGGAGGGGAGAGAATGAGGCTGAAATGAGCCTCCTCCATAGTTGAGCCCGGAGTTGCTCCCACGTCTTGGAAATTTCCAAATGCTTAATGCTCCCAAATCACTCAGAGGGTACTGAGGAGTCCTAAAAGAGGACGATTCCAAAGAGAAGTCCTGCTGTGTTAGGTTTCATCACTTTCAACAGGCAATGCTCCAGCACCTCCGTGTGTGAGATGCTGTGGTTGGAAGGGGGTGGGCTGGGGCCAGGATTGCGGGGAGGAGGATAGAGGAGAATCTCCCTCTGGGTGCAGCCCAGGGTTTCCTGCTCTCAGCACTGAAGAAGGATCTCACTCTCGCCCCTTGGCAGAGCGAAGGAAAAATCATAACACTTGCACGTGTCAGGTTAGGGCCTTCGGTTTCCTGATGGAAGAGACTATATTAATTGTATTAATCAGTTTCTTGATGGAAGACTATATTAACTGTATGAGAGAATAACCTGACACTTTCTCTTATTATTGAAAACGTCACCTTTTAGGTGACACGGCATCTTGAAGATGTGTTCTCCAAAAGAAATAGTTCCAACAAGATGGTTGTTTCCATGACTCTAGGACTACACCCATGGATCGCAAATATTAACGACACCCAGTATCTCGCAGCAAAAAGAGCCATCAGAACAGGTGGGACCTTAAGATCTTCTGACTGGCCAATCTGCACTGGGACTCAGGGGTGGTACCTGTGGGACCGTGGGTAAAGCAGACACTTTTAAAACTCAGAAATCAACTCTCCTTTTAATATAGAGGACATTGTTGAATGCATGTCATGTGCAGGGCACGCTATACACGCCATCTCAAGTCATCCTCCCAGTGGTCTTCCCCATCTAACAGAGGAATAAATGCAGGTTTACAGACATGAAGTATTTTGCCAAAGGGTGCCCAGCTCACAAGTGGCAAAACCTGTGCTCAAATTGAAGTCTGGAGACCTGAATTTTGGGGAAAATGATGCACTAGAAAACCTTCAAACCCCCTGATACAAAACTCATAGAAATGTTGGCCAACATGTAAAAACATCCTTTCAAAACACAGATTAGGCCAGGTGTGATGGCTTAATCTTATAATCCCAGCAGTTTTGAGGCAGGAGGATCACTTGAGCTTAGGAGTTCGAGACCAGCCTGGGCAATATGGTGAGACCCCCCGCCCCCCATCTCTACAAAAAATATAAAAATTAGCTGGGCGTGGTGGCATGCGCCTGTAGTGCCAGCTACTCAGGAGGCTGAGGCAGAAGGATGGCTTGAGCCCAGGAGGTTGAGGCTGCAGCAAACTGTGATCATGCCACTGCACTCCAGCCTAGGGGACAGAGTGAGACCCTGTCTCAAAAACGAAAAACAAAAAAACACAGCTTAGCTTGTACGATCAGAGGGAATCCTTTAGGATTGAAAATGAAGAAGCTAAACTCTAGGGGAGTGAATAAGCAGACCCTGGGCTGGCCTGCAGGGATCTGCTCTTCCTGGTCACAAAGAGACTGGAACTTTAATGGCCTTGGGCCAGAGTGAGGCAGGAAGTTGAAAAGGAGACCCACTATTCGCAGGCAGGGCATCCCCGGAAAGCCACACCTATCCTGCGTGTGTAAGCTTGACTGCCTTTGCGTGGACGTTGGATGGACACAAGATCTCCCCTGAGAATTTTTAACCATGGACCCTTGCTCCTGTGGGTTTGGGTGTTTAATTTTTAGCTAGTGCATGGTCTGGTTCTCGCTAGTGCCATGGCTGGACTGCCTGCTGATGCAAGCACGGCATTACCCAGGAGGACACAGCCCCAGGCAGGCCAAGGAGATTCCACAGGAGCTTCCTGGAGATGAGCTCGCTGTATACAATTGCAAAACACATGAGAAACCCAATTCCAGTGTGTCTGACCCTAAAGCCGGTGGTCTCTTCACAATGCCACATCGCTTCCCCAGAAGGCAGCACAGCTCTATTTCGAACTTCTTTGGTGGTGCCTGTTTTAATTCCATGCATTTCAAGGTCCTGGGTAGAGCCATGTGCTGGGCTGAGCAGAGGGCGTGTACTTGGGTGCTGGTTGTGCATCAGGGAGCAGGGACACCCAGTCTCTTTGGCTTCTGCACCAGGAGGGGGACCCTGCCAACAATAGCAGAATGGGGGCTCTTCCCAAAGCAGGGAGTTCTAGGTCTCTCCAAAAGCTAGGTGGAAAAGCAGTGGCATGCATTTTGGTAGACCTATGGCATCCTGTTACAGATGATACCTGAGGCCACATTGGCTAATGGTGGCAAAGCCGGAAAGGGAAGCCTAGATCTCCTTGAAGCACTAACTCTCTCTCTTGGGCTTATCAGTACAAGGGACACAGACACGGAAAACTAGAGAACAAGTCCAAGACAGGGAGCCATGCTTCTTTCCATCACCATTCCTGCTGCCCCCAACCTTAGCAGGTATTTTGCCAGTAAACTGTAGGATTGAAGAAATGTAATGGCAGCTGAAGAGAGGTGTGTGTTTGAAATACCCCAGTTGACAACAATAAATAAATCTGAAATAGCCTTTCAGGAATGTATAAGACACCTTTCGGTCTGTTTGTGTGCTAAACTGGTTCTACTAACAAGGTACATTACTTCGATTCACATCCACATCTTGCTGTGTGAGTAAAGAAGAGGTGACATGTTCTCTCTGGTTTCTTTGTTTCATTTTTCATCCCACTGCATCACTGGCAGCATGTCCTCTAAGCTAGAAGGTTTGAAATAATCTCTTTCTAAAACCTAGGATAGCAGTTAAAACTATTTTGTGCAATACTTTGAAAATTGCCAGAAACATTGTGATATTTGAGTGATAGTACAGCTATTGGCATATCTGTCACCAAAAAATCCAAATAAGTCCCACTTCCATAATATTTAATTCATGAAGAAACAATAAAGGTAGGCACATTGTCTTGTGTTGTGCCAAACACGCATGACCTCTTGCAATCACAAGATAACATCAGACAAACCCAGAATGAGGGATATTTTACAAAACTACCAACTGATAAGCTTCAAGATGGTCAAGGTCATGAAAGACAAGGAAATAGTGAGAAACGTCCACAGCATACAAGAAACTAAGAAGCAATAATAAAAAAGCAGTGTGGATTCTGGATCAGATCCTGGAATGGAAAAAGGGAAAGACTGGTGAAATCGAAAGTCTGGAGTGGAGTTAACAACATTGAACCATTGTCAGTTTCCTTGTTTTGATCATTTTGCAATAGTTGCATAAGACGTTTACATTAGGGAAAGCAGAGTAAGAGATAGATGGGAGCTCTCTCTGTACTATTTTTGCAACTTTTCTAAATGCTAAACTTTTCTAAATGCTAAACTTATCTAAAATTAGTTTAAAATAAAATTTTTATTTACAATTTTATTTATTTATTTATTTAGAGACAGAGTCTCACTCTGTCACCCGGGCCTGAGTGCAGTTGCAAGATCTCGGCTCATTGCAACCTCCATCTCCCACGTTCAAGCGATTCTCCTGCCTCGGCCTCCCGAGTAGCTGGGATTACAGGCATGTGCCACCATGCCCGACTAATTTTTGTATTTTTAGTAAGACAGGGTTTTACCATGTTGGCCAGGCTGGTCTCAAACTCCTGACCTCAAGTGATCTGCACACCTCAACTTCCCAAAGTGCTGGGATTACAGGCATGAGCCACCACACCTGGCTCTAAAATCTTTTTTGAAGTAGGTAATTGTGAAGAAGACATCCATAGTTTTCTTCTTGACTCTAGCGTCTATCTTAGAATATAATTGCATGATATCAAGGGGTTTCCTTACCCCAGGCACCAAATCTAATGGTAAAAAAAAAGAAAGATTAACAAGGAAAAAGAATTAACAAGGAAAAAGAGGAAGAATTAACAAGGAAAAAGAGGAAGGTAAAGGAGGCACTGCCCTTGAGGAGCTTACTGGGGGCGGTCTTGTCCTTACCCTATTCAAATGCCTTCTTTTCCTGTTTCAGTGTTTGGAACAGAACCAGATATGATCCGGGATGGATCCACCATTCCAATTGCCAAAATGTTCCAGGAGATTGTCCACAAGAGCGTGGTGCTAATTCCGCTGGGAGCTGTTGATGATGGAGAACACTCACAGAATGAGAAAATCAACAGGTCAGCTGATGCCTGTGCAATGTGCCTCTCTCTTCTTCCTTTACTGCACACACACGGGTCTACACATGGGTGACCTCCTGTTCAATTTATGCGAGAATGGAAAATTGTACAGACTGGGGGCTTAAACAACAGACATTGATTCCTCACAGTTCTGAAGCCTGGATGCCCTAGATTGGGTGCCAGCCCATTTGGTTCCTGGTGGGTGCCAGCTGTCTTCCTGGCTGTCCCTGTGCTCACATGGTGGGGTTAGGTGGTCCTGGTGTCTTGTTCTCTTTTTATGGGGGCACCAGCCCCACTGGATTAGGACCCCCATTTTGACCTCATTTAACCTTTATCATCTCCTCCAGGTCCTGTCTCCAAATACAGACACACTAAGGGGTTAGGGCTTCAACACTGAACTTTGAGGAAACACAAATGTGAAGTGCATAGCAAAAAAGGCTATTGAGGAATGTTTGCTTTATGCACTACTGGCAGATACTACAAGATCTCCTAAGCCTCCCAGACTAGTGAGAAACAGGAAATTGTTTGACCCTGATATCCATGTCATGTTGGTGATAAGAAATCAAGGAAAACTGACTTTTAGATTTGAGTCTAGGACTGATTCTCATGTTCTTAATAATAATAATGCATTTTTCACATGGAACTTACTAAGTGCCTTTCATACTGGGATCTCAGAAGTATGTTAAAGAATTTAGATGGCATTTATAACATCAAATCTTCCTGTCTAAATGACAGAATATTTTTCCTCCTTCATTTGAATGGAAATTGTAACAACATTTCTCTGTTTTTCCTCTTCTTAGGTGGAACTACATAGAGGGAACCAAATTATTTGCTGCCTTTTTCTTAGAGATGGCCCAGCTGCATTAATCACAAGAAACTTCTAGTCTGATCTGATCCACTGACAGATTCACCTCCCCCACATCCCTAGACAGGAATGGAATCTAAATATCCAGAGAATTTGGGTCTAGTATAGTACATTTTCCCTTCCATTTAAAATGTCTTGGGATATCTGGATCAATAATAAAATATTTCAAAGGCACAGATGTTGGAAATGGTTTAAGGTCCCCTACTGCACACCTTCCTCAAGTCACAGCTACTTGCAGCAACTTGATTTCCCCAAGTTCCGTGCAGTAGCCCCAGGATTGGATTCCTTCTAACCTTTTAGCATGTCTCCGACCTTGCAATTTGATTGGCATAATCACTCCGGTTTGCTTTCTAGGTCCTCAAGTGCTCATGACACATAATCATTCCATCCAATGATCGCCTTTGCTTTACCACTCTTTCCTTTTATCTTATTAATAAAAATGTTGGTCTCCACCACTGACTACAATGATTTCCCCGTGGATTCATTTTCAGAGGAGTTACTAAAGCATGGTACTATATTAACCTCTTGCCTTCCCTTCATTTATTTTTTCCCACTTCTTGAAAAGTTCTGAAGCTGAAATGATCAATATTCATACCCGTATGCCATTTGGGAGTCCTTGTGCAAAGATGAGTACTTTTTTTTCATTCCAAGCTTCTTTGCCTTTCCTGAGATTGATGCCACCTTGTCAGCTTCTCTGCCTCCCGTTCCTTCTTCCTGTCCCATCAGAAAAGGCCCACTCTCTCTCTATCCAACATCTGTGCACATGCTGCACCACAGCAGAATTAATCCTGATAGAATTTCTCTCACCGCATTGAAATTTTACTCAATGACAACATCTAAATTGCTCAAAGCTTTTAATAGCATCAGTTTTAGATAGAGAACTAATCAACCCTGACATCAGTAACACATGCTAAATTTAAAGCCATCAGCTAATGCTGCATTCATTAATCATTTTAGTTAACCATCTTGTTTGGCTTGATTGGATTTGATGGTATAAACAACAACAACAACAAAAGTCATTTTTCTACAGTTGAGTGTATATAAACAAATCAATATGAGTTTACGATTTAAATCACATTAATGGAGAATAATTTAGGGGCTTATTAACATTTTTTCTATTATGACTCCAAATAAAAACGAAGCAAAACACATTTGCGTCCAACTTTTTTACATCACTCTGTTGGTTCTTGAGATGTCAGTTTAAAAACGTGCTGTTCCACCTTTAAAAGGACTGGATCAGGCAGTCAGTGATTCCGTTCACCTTGATTCTAGTCACAGAAGTGGACCCAACTGAGGGCTCAACCTAGTTTTGGGTATTTGTGAAGGATTCCAGTTAGTGTTTGCTTTGGAAGCGGGAGGCTTCAAGCCACCACATCTCCAGTTCTATAGAATATCAAGTCCTCGTTACAGAACGGTGGCAGGTGTTTGGTATTTTGTGCTATTAAGCATAGTTTGTGCTCATCTAATTATGCAGGGTTTCGTGGTGTTTCTCGATTCTGTTGAACCTACCTGATGTATTTGGCATTGCAGCTAAGGACTAACAGTGCGAGAGATTTAGAGTCGTCATGTTAGTCCATTAACAAAAGTTTATTATAAAATACACTGTAAGCATTTCCGACTAATGTACCATCAGATTTAAGAAGTCACCGAACAACAAGATGTATTCGCTGATCTTCATTCCTGCTGAATCTTTCTGAGACCAGCAGTGTCTCGGTTAATTATTACGTTGCTGCCAGGAGAGAAGGGGAGGAGAATGAATAGTTGTGGAGGTTGTAAAATCTAGGATATTCCAACCCTGGATTGCCAGAGTTCAGAGTCCATGTTTTTCTGTCACCCAGGGTCAGCATGGGTCTCCCCAGCTCTTCCCTCCTGGTTTTCTACTAAATTCTGAGCCCTGTGGTTACCCTACCCTGATGTGGGAGTCAGAAAGGAGTATATTCCAAGTTCCTTATACTCAAAGGGATAAGAGAAAGCTACTCAGTTGTTAGTTATTCAGACATATTAACCAGTTATACGGAGGCAAAAAAGTTAAGGCAGACAGAAATCGAAATATTTGTTTTTTAACATTTTAATGACGAAATATATGCACATGGACAAAAACGATCACCTAGTATAGTTGGGGGTACATTGTGACATGCCCTTCGGGGGGGACTTTATTGTATTGGAGGAGGGCAATGTATCCAGCTTTGTTAGTAGATGTAGTGTATTAAAGGGTAACTATTGTGATGAGGTTTAGGGGTTAGGAATATCATTTGGGTTTGGTAGGTGCTCTTCTGGAAAACAATGAAGCTGGGAATGTTTCTGGCTTTCTGTTGTATTAATAAAAATAAAAGGTACTGGCCTGGAACCTTTGGTGATTGTGCGCCAGACAGCACGAGAGCCCTAGTCAGTGACACTGTGCTTTGCACTTACTTGCTGCTGGGAGAAGGGAGCGAGTGAGGGCTCTCCTGAGGGCTTGCTCCCAGCCACTTCTCACTGTTCTCACTCATGCTGGGGACTCCTTGGCCTTTGTATTCGCCAGATGCCCATGACTCCTAGCCCAGCCCCCTCTTCTAAGAACCAGGCCCACCCATCTTCCGCCCATTTCACATCTGAAACTACTCACCTAGTACGAAAACTTCCATCCCTTCCCCGTTTCCCCTCTGGTGCTCCCTACCTTGGTAAGTGGACCATCGGCTAGTTGATAGCAGAGCCCTGCACCGTCTTCCACACTTCCCTCTCTTTCCAATCCAATTCAGTATCAAGGCCAGTCCAGCCCCTTTCTCAAAAGCCACCACTTCCTTCTAGTTCTACTTTCACCTCGCATAGCTCATAAGCCAACACTCTTAAGTTTTGCTGGGTTATTGCAGAAGCCCCTAACCAGTCTCTGCTTACACGACAGCCCCTCTCACTGGATGTGCCATGCTGCAGCCGGCTTGTCCCTCTCACCCTGCTTAAAGCTCTCAACTGGCGACATGGTCTGAGGATGAAGTTAGACATCCCAAGAAGGTCTACAAGTCCTGCACAACTTGCTGTCTGCTTACTCTTCTGGCTCGCTCTGCTGTCACTAGCTATGCCCTGACAACCCCATCCTTCAAATTCTCCCAGTTTCGCAAACATCTAAGAGCTTCCCTGCCTCAGAGCTTCTCAGTCTCTCCCTCCTCCGGCAACACCCTTACAACCCCCTTGGTCTCGCTAATACCCCTCCCTCCACATTATTCTTCAAATCTTTGTTTAGTTGTAATTTTTCAGGGGAGGTTTTTCTTATTCCTCATGAGTAAGTGAGGTGTCCCTATTACACTACCATAGTCTCCATAGTTCTTTGTAGCATTTATTATCATTGTCGTTAAATACATAGTCATGTACCACATACAATTTGGCCAACAACAAACATATATGACAGTGGTCCCATAAGATTACAATACCATATTGTTACTGTACCTTTTTCTGTGTTTACATACATAGATACTTACTACTGTGTTGTAACTGCCTATGACATTCAGTACAGTAACACACTGCACAGGTTTACAGCCTAGGAACAATAGGCCACATCATACCGCCTAGGCGTGTAGTAGGCTATGCCATCTAGGCTTGTGTGCGTACACTCTAGGGTGGCTGAAGATGTCCAGGGACACATTTCTCAGTATCCCTATTAAGTGATGTATGATTGTATTTCTACAATTTAAAAACTGCCAGCTCTCCTGCTAGACTGTAACATCTTTACAGGCAGAGATTATGTCTGTTTCGTCTATCATGGTGTCTTGAAAGTTCCAGGCATACTGCATGTCATCAGGAAACATTTTAAATGCTGAAATGAATGATTTCAACATTTATATCATCCATTCTCATGCTGCAATGCACACTCATGATTTCTGTGCCTCTCTCTCCCTCCTATTAAACTTCAAGCTCTATAATATCAGAGACCATGTCCTACTAATCTCTGCATTTCAGGCATCCAGTGGGGTGTGCTGCACACATTAGGTGATCAGTATGATTGCTAACATCTTCCTCTTGACTCTGCAGCTGCGATTTTTGGCGTCTTCCCTACCAGGTGTGCTATACCCTTCCTGGACTTCTCTTGTCTTTATGCTCTCCACTTCACGTTGTTCCTAGTTTGAAACTTTCTTGGAGCAGCTAGTGCTGGGGAGAAGCACAGAAAACAAGCCATGCAGAGGTATCAATAGCTAATAATGTTCAATGTGTTAGGCTTCCCAGCAGTGCTTGTATCTTACCAGGGGCCACATCTTCATTGAGAGGCCACAAACCAGAAGCCCAGGAGCCCTGCACTGGCTCCCTCACCCCCGCTGATGTGGCTTTCACGATGTCCTAAGCACTTTTGAATGGGAAGCCAACATTCCCAAACTGGAATGTCACACACACACACACACACACACACACACACACGATTCCTCTTGAGCAATCAGAAGACGGAGTTAGATGACACTACTCTGCCATTCCTGCAGGTGACAAGAAGTTAAGCTGAGGAGATTATGAAGCCCAGCACCTGACCCTTAAGGCATGCTCAACAAAGTTCTTAGAAGCAGAGTAAGGAGAAAGCTCGCCAAAGAAAACAAATGCTATTTTATCTGGCTTCTCACTTCTACAGATATCTGTCTTCACTTAAAAACAAATTCCCAAACTCTGTTTCATGAGAAGGCCAAATGACTTTTAAACACAATCTAGTTTAGTAGACAGTATACTATACTGTTTTAATGACTGGGCGTGGTGGATCATGCCTGTAATCCTAGCACTTTGGGAAGCAGAGGCAGGAGGATCCCAGTTTTGAGACCAGCCTGGGCAACATAGGGAGATCCTGTCTCTTAAAAAAAGAAAAAGTGTACTATACTATTTTAAATGTCTACTTTTAAATGAATTCAGTGTTATCTGTCATTTTTAATATTATTTTTCACATCAAGTTTGAATATTAATTGTATATGTAATGGCTAAAAAATCATGATTTGAGGTCTTGATTATACAAGACAAAATAAAATACTTGTTTCTTAATGTACAATGGTTAGATCTAGCATAACTATGATAATGATCTGTAATACTATTGCCTTTCATAACGCAGAAAAACTTAAACCAAGTCCTAACAGTAGCACATATTCCTTCTGCTCTTCCACTGACCAACTATGTAACATCTACATTCTATATTGCAGAGCACTTAACAAGTAAGAAAGCTCATCTTCCTCTTTACCATGTTGAGAAAACTTTCTTCTTTAAGAAGTATGTTCCTGTAAGGCAGAGGTTGGGTTGGATATGTTCTATACTTTGCTCAGCTGTCCAAAGTCCTAATAAATTGATAAAACACAAAGATAAGAATGCAGGAGATTTTCTGAAGCAACAAAATGATGCATTCTTTTTAATTCCCAGCGTGATGTAGAAGAGAAGTGATAGCAGGTGTAGTAAGTATAATTTATCTTCTCTTCTTTTCTTCTTCTTCCCCTTCCTCCTCCTCTTCCTTTCCTTTCCTTTTCCTTCCTTCCTCTCTCTCTCTCTCTCTCTTTCTTTCTTTTCCTTTCTTTCTTTCTTTCTTTCTTTCTTTCTTTCTTTCTTTCTTTCTTTCTTTCTTTCTCTCTCTCTCTCTCTCTCTTTCTCTTTCTCTCTTTCTCTCTCTCTTTCTCTCTTTCTCTCTTTCTTTCTTTCTTTCTTTCTTTCTTTCTTTCTTGAGTTTCATTCTTGTTGCCCAGGTTGGAGAGCAATGGTGTGATCTTGGTTCACTTCAACCTCCACCTCCCAGGTTCAAGTGATTCTCCTGGCTCAGCCTCCCGAGTAGCTGGGATTACAGGCGCCCACCACCACACCCAGCTACTTTTTTGTATTTTTAGTAAAGATGGGGTTTTACCATGCTGGCCAGGCTGGTCTCAAACTCCTGACCTCAAGTGGAGGTCACCCATCTCGACCTCCCGAAGTGCTGGAATTGCAGGCATAAGCCACCACGCCTGGCAAGTATAATTTCTTAACAGTTATGATAAGTAAACACTTCGGAGCTATTTTAGTTTAGATAGAATTGAAAAGAAAAAAATGTCATTATGTGGACACATGTTATTTAAAAACATTATTCTAGTGTTATTCCTTATGCAGGATGAAAAAAGATGTCAGATAAATTATGCCTTTGACTATAACAGAAAAATCTAAAGCTTTAAATCATCTCACCTCCCACACTGAAATTCACCAAAACAGCATTGGAAAAGAACTCAGATTTAAAATTCTAGTGTGGGAGGTTAAGTGTTCATAGCATATTCTTATTGCCATTGTGAGTAGGCACTTGAATGGAATGACAAAAAATGTTAATTTAAAGGAAATGAAACTTTAAATGACACTTAAATTAGTCATCAAAAATGACTAGTCACCAAAAATGACCATCGCTTCCTTCAAATTTTAAATAATAATAACCAAATAAAGGAAGCCATCTATAGTTTGTTTAAAATCCCACTTTTAGTCCCAGAAGGCAGAGTTCAGGGATACTTTAGCAGGTAAAAGTAAGGGGAGAGGGCTCTGAAAAGGAGAGATCAACAGAGAAAAAGCAACAAATTCAGCATACTCTGCCTAAATCACTGGTTGATCTCTGAACTATGCATGTGTGAGGCAGATTGAATCCTTTCAGCAAAGGCTAAAGAACTATATGAGATTTTAGTTGCTCCCCATGAAAGGAGAGAAAATGTTTGGAGTATGAATACAGCCAAAGGAACTACCTGTTAAAACAAAACAAAGAAACAAAAAACCCTCTAATGCTTGTCAGAGGAACATAATAGAATCAGGAATCTCTGCACTGTATTTCTCAAATGTCTAGGATACAACCACAAGATTACTAGACATTTAAGAAATAAGAAAACATGAGTCATAATAAAAATAAATGGGAAAATTAATGAGAATTAACATCAAGATACTCCAGATATTCAAATCAGCAGATAAAATTTCAAAGTAGCTATTATAACTGTGCTTAAAGACATAAAGGAAAATGCATCTGTAATAAATAAGCAAATAGGAAATCTCATCAGAAACAGAAATTATAAGGAAAAAATAAAATTTGAGAACTTAAAAATATAGTATCTGAAATAAATCATGAGATGATTTTAACAGAAGGGTGGATGTGACAGAAGAAGGAATCAGGGAACATGGGAGATAGATCAACAGAACTTATCAACCTGAAGGTCAGAGAAAAAATAATGGAAAAAGAGGACAGAGGTTTGGTGAGCTGCGTATAATATCAAAAGGTGTGACATATTTAATTGGAAACCAAGAGAAACAGAGTAAAATAAAATTATTTGGAGAAATAATGGTCCCAAACTTCCCAAATTTTGTGAAAGACATATACTTACAGATTTCTAAAGGTCAGAAAGTGCTGAGCAGGCAAAATCAGATGAAAATCGTGTCTAGTCATATCACAAATTATGGAAAACCAAAAATAAAGAGAAATTCTTTAAAGCAGACAGCAAAAATGACAAATGACATATAAGGAAACATAAAGGCAAAGAAAGATCTGAATGGCCTCTAATTGCTTATCAGAAGTAAATAGAGGCCAGAAGATATTTAAATATATCTTTTAATTTAACAAACATCTTATAGATGTCAGATGGCTAAGATTTGCCTCTTAATCCATTCTAGTAATCTCTTCCTTTTAAATGGAATGCTTGGTCACTAACATTTAATATCATTAATAACAGTTGAATTAAGGCTTCTCATTTTACTATTCACTTTATGCTTTATCTATAACTTTCAGCTATAAACCTTTTTGGAGGTTATACGTAAAAAATATAGGGGAACAAGACAAAAAATGTGTGCAAAAATATGAGTAAGGTCTGATTATTAGGGAGAAGTATTATAACTTGATTTTGATAATTGCATTGTGGTGGTTCACAAAAAATATGCATAAACCATAAAATATGGTAAAATGTGAATAATTATAGAATCGGGGTGAGGGGTATATGGAAGTTCTTTGTCCTTTTAATACATTTTATGGTAAGTCCAAAATTATATTAAAATAAAAATTACAAAGCAAAAAAAAAATGAGGCCAGAAATTAAATGCTCTCTAAATTCCAGGGGAGTCTGACTGATTACTTTGTAAGAAGAAAATTAAACTTAGTATTTTCTCTTGCTTTTTTATCCTAATTAGGGAAAACACACCATTGATCATTGATCCCAATTAGGGAAAACATGCCATTGATCATGAATTCAAAAGTTCTTCTGAGATGGTTCAGGTGTCCATTCTTCCTGTTGACAAAAGTCTCCTGTAATATTTTTAGCTTTGGATGGGTGAGAAATGCAGTGAAAGGGAAACTTGAAATTAGTTACTCTAAAGCAGAACTCCTGAGGAAGAGGATCACTTGGGAATGAGAGTATACACCATAAGCCCCTAAGCTATCATTCACTGCTCTTGGCCTTGGAAGAAAAGATTCTGGTTTAAATTCCTGGCTGAAGAGGCAACATAATATAGCACAATGGTTCCCAAACTTTCCTCCACATTGGAATTACCTGGGGACTTTAAAAAGTACTGATGCCTGGGTTCCTCTTCCCCTGCCCGACTTTCTACTTTTCTTGCTATGGGGTATCACCTGGGATTTTTTTTTTTTTTAAGTTCCTGAGGTGATTCTAATGTGCAGCAAACTCAGAAAGCACTGGTGTAGAGGTGAAAGTGTGTTGAGTGGACTCTGGTTCAAATTCGGACTCCAGATTTTACCAATTGGATAATCTTGGGCAAAATATGTTATTTCTCTGAGCCTTGGTTTCCTTAGCTGTAAAGTAGGAATGGGAACATCTTTATTGCAGAGTCGTTGGCAGCACAATGGCAACATATGTAGAACACTTAGCACAGCACCTAGCATGCAGTAGACACTCAATACATGGTGTTACTTATTTTTGTTATTTTAATTTTCTATTTTTCCATTTACACATAGATAAATATTCTACAATTTCTTAAAGAGGAATAATTAGAAAGCAACTTATGTGTGCGGCTGGGGTGTGTATAATGCAGTTACAAGTTGGGATCCTCTTTGTTCTGAAGTTGAAGTCTCTTGCTAGGAAGCGTCCAGGTACAGAAAGACAGTAGCAGTGACGACCGAGGTTACCACACGTTCTTGGCATTATCTTTCAAATCTCAACAGAGAATGACAGATGTCGTATTGTCCTTGCACTTTCTTTTACTTCATTGATTGAATGTATTAAATTAGGTCATCACATTTATAAAGATGAAATCAATCATATTTGTTTGAGATAACTACAACTATTGGCTTCCTACCCTGGATCCATTTCTCCTTTTCCTTCCTAATTCTTACTTTATTCATGTTTCCATCCCTTTCCCACTCAGCCAAGTGCCACAGGTAGAGCTGACACCTTCCCAAGATCCAGGTGATCTCCGAGGCCTACGGGCAATCCCATTCCTGTTTGCAGTGCTTAGCTCAGGGTACATATGTGAGCCACTTCTGGCCATGGGATGTGAAGGCATGCTTGCTGGGGGCTTTTGGGAAGTTCCTTTTCTCTTAAGAGAAAAATCGTAAGAAAAGGAGTTCTCTTTTTTCTCTCTAGATGTTATCCCTGGAATCACTCTAGCCATCTTACTACAGCCTGATGTTGAATCAGGCATTGAGAATTGAAGTGCAGATGAGAAAAATCTAGGTCCTCGAAACTAACATTCAACTCCCGAGTCAATAAATTCTGAAGCCTCCCTTATGTCTGGATGACAAATTTGTGAGCCAACACACTTTTTTTTATTGATTAAAGTAGTGGAAGTTCATTTCTATTATCTGCAGCTAAAAGCCTCCTGGTATAAGTGCTTTGCGTTATCCTCTCAATTATTCTACATTTCACCATCACTTTCAAAGCAGTAATATTATACATTTCTAATTTGCATAACTTGCTACAGTTTTCAATTTTTTTTTTTTTTTACCATAGTTAACACAAAGTCCTTGAAGTGAATATCATCTTTATCATGATTCTATTTTAGTAATAAGAAACTGAGGCTCAGAAAGTTTAGGTAACACAGTAGGAAATGATGAAACTGAAACAAGAAATCATGTCTATTTGATTCTGTTTCTTTCCTGTAAAGACAGTCATTAATGCTCTTCACTAAATGTTTTCATTTCTTCTGACAATGCCAAGATTGCACTTCCCCATCCTTTTGAAGTCACTTGCGGCCACGATAATTTCCTTGGCCCAATGCAATGTGAACAGAGAAGATATATTTTACTTCTGGGCCAAAGCTTCAAGAACCAGTGCA
Organism: Theropithecus gelada; assembly: GCF_003255815.1. Classification (NCBI taxonomy): domain Eukaryota; kingdom Metazoa; phylum Chordata; class Mammalia; order Primates; family Cercopithecidae; genus Theropithecus; species Theropithecus gelada. Next base: position 67,392,973 of record NC_037686.1, read on the forward strand.
TGTTTTGTTGACTTCTCTTTCTCTCTAATGCAGATAATGGAAGTCCCATGAGCCTGGGTCCCACAAAGAGATATGGAGTGCAGCATCCAGCAATGTCTTGATAAATTTGTAGTGGGAATTAACAATACACATTTGTTATTATAAACTACTAAGATTTTGTTATAAACCACTCAGCTTAACCTAGCCATTGCTAACTGATAAATTCATAAAGTGGCTATACCACTTTCTGTGTTTTTAAGTGGTAATAATTTAACTCAGTTCTCTAATAGATACCTCAATTCTAAATATTTTTTTTCCTGAGAAATCTATGTAAATTTTACCCAGAAATAGTAAAGTTTAAAAAATGTTATTTCGATAGTTTTTGTGGAACAGGTGGTTTCTGGTTACATGGGGAAGTTCTTCAGTGGTGAGTTCTGAGATTTTGGTGCACTCATCACCCAAGCAGTGCACACTGTACCCAATGTGTAGTCTTTTATCCCTCACCCCTCGAGTTCCCAGAGTCCACTATATCATTCTTATGCCTTTGCAGCCTCACAGCTTAGCTCCCACTTATGAGTGAGAACATACAATATTTGCTTTTCCATTCTTAAGTTACTTCACTTAGAATAATGGTCTCCAACTCCATCCAGGTTGCTGCCAACGCCATTACTTCATTCCTTTCTACGGCTGAGTAGTATTCCATAGTGTATATATATCACAGTTTCTTTATCCACTCATTGGCTGATGGGCAGAAATAAATTAATTAGCTAAAAATACATTTACATAGTCATCATCAAACCAGGTGTTCATTTAGGTTAATAAAACTGTAGTTCCTGACAGCTTTGAGACAAACAGACTTACATCAGTTTTTCTCAACAGTTGAATCCTAGGCATTCTGTGTGTATTTAAAAATGTTGCCTCAGTATGAAGAAGTTGTTAGGATGAAGTGCTAGTGCTTTATCTGAAAAGTATCTCCCTCCTCCCAGCAAGCCACTCTGTTGGGACTATATCCAGTGCAGAGGTCCAGAACAGAAGCAGCATGCAGGTGAACAGATGTTTAAGGTATTAGACAGAGGGAAATCGTCACCAGGTACCCAATATAGACAGAATCAGAGAACATGACATCACTTCTTTGAACGTCATTTTTCTCATCTGTAAAATGCAAATGATGTATCTATTTAGAGTAGTTAGATTAACTGAAATAATGCATATACGGTTTGTAGCATAATGCCTGGCATATATTTAATAGTTGATATATTTTAATTTTATACATCCTCATTTTGTCAACTTGCTATTGTAAAAATGTTTACTATTCATTATCCAATGGAAAAAATATCACATATACCCAGAAAAAGATGTGAATATATTGATTGCTTTCTTTTCTCAGACACGATAAAAGCATACATTTTGAATTTATGAAGACTGAAAATCTTTGCTCTGAGTTTTTCCTTTGCAACTTTCTTAAGACTGTAACTGGTAGATTTGGCAATAAAACTTCTGTATCATTTAGGCTGCTTCATGGTGCAAGTAAAAGAAAACTAGACTTAAATAAGAAAAGGATTTTTTTTTTTTTTTTTGAGGCAGAGTCTGGCTCTCTTGCCTAGGCTGGAGTGCAGTGGCCGGATCTTAGCTCACTGCAAGCTCCGCCTCCTGGGTTCACGCCATTCTCCTGCCTCAGCCTCCCAAGTACCTGGGACTACAGGCGCCCGCCACCTCGCCCAGCTAGTTTTTTGTATTTTTTAGTAGAGACGGGGTTTCACTGTGTTAGCCAGGATGGTCTCGATCTCCTGACCTCGTGATCTGCCCGTCTCGGCCTCCCAAAGTGCTGGGATTACAGGCTTGAGCCACCGCGCCCGGCCGAAAAGGATTTTTTTCTTTTTTGGTTAACAGGTCTCAAGTGGGGCTGGCTTTGAGGAGGTCTTGACCCCAGGGGTTCCTTGTGTCACTGTAACCACCCAACGAGTTCATCTTGCCCGCTGCCCAGACACAGTGGATTCATCAAGACAGAGGAACTGCAATGAAGAGTTTAATTCACACAGAGCTGGCTAAACAGGAGACCAGAGTTTTATTATTACTTAAAGCAGTCTCCTGAAAATTCAGAGACTGGGATTTTTAAAGGATAATTTGGGGAGTAGAAGACCAGTGAGTGGGGAGAATTGATTGCTCTGGTGTGACATGAAATCATAGGGAACTGAAACTGTCCTCTTGCACTGAGTCAGTCCTTGAGTGGGGGCCAAAGGACTAGATGAGCCAGTTTATCCATCTGAGTGGTGCTAGCTGATCTATGAGTGCGGGTCTGAAAAACGTCTCAAGCACCAATCTTGGGTTTTACAATAGTGATGTTATCCTTAGGAGCAATTGGGGAGGTTTAGAATCTTGTGGCCTCTAGTTGCATGACTCCCAAACCATAATTTCTAATCTTGTGGCTAATTTGTTAGTCCTACAAAGGCAGTCTGGTCTCCAGGCTAGAAGGGGGTTTGTTTTCAGAATGGGCTGTTATCATCTTTGTTTCAAACTTATACTATAAACTAAGTTCCTCCCAAAGTTAGTTCTGCCTATACCCAGGAATGAACAAGGACAGCTTGGAGTTTAGAAGCAAGATGGAGTTGGTGAGGTCAGATCTCTTTCACTGTCATAATTTTCTGTTGTAATTTTTGCAAAGGTGGTTTCATCACTAGGACGCTCTGTCTTCACTACAAGTCTGTGTTGTCCATGTCAAGCATTATTCATTCAAAAAGAAAGAGAGGAAGGAAAAAAAAAAGACTTCCCTTTTTCCTTAGAATCAGAAAATTAGTCTTGAATGAGATCAGTGGAATCTTTCAGTTGGAAATGAGGTCAAACTGACTTCCTTAGAGTTTTAGTAACTCAAAATACTCAAAATAGAACTGAAACATAAACTTAGATTTTACTTCACTGCTCAAGGGAGGAAGATAAATGTTAACTAAATCCCCAAGGTAAGAAAGGTAGCAAGATAAACCACCCAAAGATCACAGAATGCCCAATCCATATACAGAATTGTGCTACTGTCATTGTTAAGAAATTTATCACCTTGTTATACAAGACCAACAGTGCTGAAATAGCTATTAAAAGAGTAGGAAGTACTAAATTTTCAAATAAATTTTAAATTTCAAGTGAACTCTTTGAAGGCTGAACCCAGTTTTATCTTTTATATAACAGGGACCCAATAAATGTTGGTTAATGGAATAAAAATAACATCCACAGCTGGTCACCTGTTGTAAGGAAATTGTTTTCCACATTTTTCTCTAGAATTTTAAAATAACTATTACTATTAAAATGAGTCCACATGATAGATGGAAAAGGTTGACTCTGGAGTTTAAGGTTGAGTTCCACTTTTACTAGCTGTGTGATCTTAGAACAGTTTATTAGAGTCTTCTAAATTACTGTCCTTACTGTGGATAAGAGAATTCATGTGGATTACAATCAGAATTAAAACAGATAATGTCTACGAAAAGTTCTCTATGAACTATTTAAAAAGGTAACTAATTATCACTTGAATGTATTCTGATTTAAACTGAACTGTGTTGGAATTGGCCTTGAGTGATGATTCGGTCTAGAAAGCCTATCCTCAGAACATTACCAAAAAAAAAAAAAAAAAAAAAAAAAAAAATCCAATTACTTACAAGGATTTTTTTGAGATGGAATCTCGCTCTGTCGCCCAGGCTGGAGTGCAGTGGCGCAATCTCGGCTCACTGCAGCCTGCGCCACTGGGTTCAAGCTATTCTCCCGCCTCAGCCTGCAAGTAGCTGGAATTACAGGCTCGCACCACCACGCCCCGCTAACTTTTAAATTTTTAGTAGAGAGGGGGTTTCACCATGTTGGCCAGGCTGGTCTCAAAATCCTAGCCTCAAGCAATCCACCGTCTCCACCTCCCAAACTGTTGGGATTATGGGCGTGAGCCACCTGGCCCGGCCAATGATCTTCCTAAATAGAAATCTGATCACATAACTTTCCATTACAGAGTCTAACCCTACCCTCTCCCTAACCCTGCGCCTACAACATAGTCAAAACTCTTTAGCAAGGCAGATGACCTCAAGCAGGATTTCACCGCGTCTTTGTCACAGCACTTAACAAGCTGTGATGTATTTATTCGCCTACACAGGTCTTCCCTACTAGATTCTGAGTTTCAGAAGAAAGGCCTCCAACTCGAGGTTCATGAATGGACCTGCACAAGTGGGCAGGCGGGCTGTTCACCACCACGTCCTGATGTCCTGCCTTTTTTTTCCCTAACAAGCCCGTGTGCTGGGCCGTTAACGTTCATAAAAAGTCCTTGTCGAACGTTTTAAACAGCCAAGGTGTTTCAGCTTTAATAAAAGCTGAAAGTTTGGCAATACCAAACTGGTCACCAAGCCACATTCCGCTTCTTGGTCTCCTTTTTGGTATCAGAGTTCGGCTGGTGGCTTCCTGTGGCCTCTGAAACAAGGACCTTATTTTGGGGAGCCATTCGAGAGATTTTTCTCATCGTTTAAAGTAGCATTCTCGCCTTGCACAGCTGAAAGTCATTTCTCGAAATCGGAGCGCCAGAAGCGACAGGAGCCACTCCAGGTCCCGGGGAAGCCGGCAGACACGCAGCGGGCTGCGTTTGCCAGCGTAGGCCTCTCGGGTCCCGCGCCGTTCTGCGCCTTCTCCGTGTTTCCGGCGCCGCCCTCGGGGTCCCTTATTGAGGGCGAGAGCCGGGTGGAGGGACAGGGCAGGAAGCAGGCGGGATCGGCCTGGGAAGAACCCGTTCTGGGACCCTCTAGAAATCCCAGACGCTCCTCCCGGGTCGACATCGCCGGCCTTCGAGCCCGACGCGCTCAACGTATTTAGATTGACTCCTTCGGCTCTCCGTTTTCCTTGTCTAAGGGAGGGGTGGGACTTCCTGTTTTATCTCCGAGCGGCTTCCGGCAAGAGCTGATGGGTTAAAAACAAGACAACACATGAGCCTGCCGGCCACTCGGATGAAAAACAAGGAACTCGACCTGGATCTTACTAAACCAGTTCCAAGATTCTGTTTTTCGGCTGTGGCATCCGGCGCTGCATCCACGACGGAGTCGCCCTGGATGTCACCGGAAGTCCTTCAACGGAGAAACAGGATGTCCCGCCTCTTCCTCCCAAAGGGAAGACGGTGAGCCGGAGGAGTCAGTCAGAGGGGCGAGCAGGAGCGATTCTGTCGCCAAACAGGTAAGTTATTCTCTGGCCGGGGCGGGGGGTTTGGAGGCGGGGACCGTCCAGCGTCAGCGCGGGGCCTGGGGGCGGTGGCTTGAGGGCTTGAAGCCGGGCGGCTGGGCGCCCAGAGTCCCGTCTGGGCCCTTCGCTCTTTCTCCTCCCCCCTCCCCCCGCCTCCGCCCCTCCCTGTCGCCTTCCTTCCCGACACCCGCCCAGACTCACGCCCGGACACACACCCTCACTCGCTCGCACACGCTGCCTCGCCGCCCTCCTCCCCCCGGCCCCCGCCGCCGCCCTGCCCTCTCACCCGCTCGCACCGCAGGCCGGTCCCGCGGGCAGCCTCGCGTCGCGCCCTCGCGCGAGCGGAGCTCTCGTGGACACCTCGGGGCTGCGGATCCAGCGTGGCCTCGGTTTCCCCTGCTCGGTCCGCCTGTCCGCGCAGAAACAGCCCCCCACCCTCTCGGGATGCACCCCTGCACCGAAATCGGGCCGTTCTCGCTTGCCCAGGTTGCTCTCAAGTGGAAAATAGATGCTCCCTTAGCTGCATAGCTGCAAGGTTTAGCGTCTGGTTTCCAGCAGGGGCTCCCTGGACCGCCCGCCCACTCATGTGTCACCCCCAGGTGCCCTGGTTGCGCCGCTGCTACTCGCGCCTTCTTCCGTTAAGCGACGCTGGTGTGGGCGGGCGGAGGGCACACGAGTGCGTTGGCCGAGAGCACCGCCGTGGCAGCGCAGGGTCCTAGCCACTCCCGACTTCAGTCCGCTTTGCGCCACTGCGGGGAGACCCCCGGCTGCCTGACACCGCTGCGGGCAGCAGTGGGTTTCTCAGTAGATGCTCACCTCTTCCCAGCCAGCCAGTTAGCACGCCTTGGGTGCGTGGCCTCCTTCTGGAGTTTAAGCTGGTGGAGACGGGGTGCAGTGGCCGCTGACCTCTGTCGGTTGAGCTGGGTTTTCAGTAGCCCTTTTATTTCATTGGGGAATTTTGGAATAGGACATCCCACATCCGTGGACACATATGTAGAATACTTTTTATAGGTAATTACAGTCTTAATAGTGATTTGAGTTACAGCTTTGCAGTCTATGCCTGGGGACATCCTAGTCGTAGTACGTATCTGTTTTGTGGTGAGGTGCTAGTCCATTTAGAACACTGTAGACAAGGGCCCTAACATATACTCATCAGAACCCTGTTAAGAGCTCATATGTCATTTGGCATACTCACTGTACTTCATTTAGTACAGCAGTCTTGTGTAGTAGGAATTATTCCCTTTTTACAAACAGACTCACTTTGCTGTATACAAAATTACTGCTACTGGCACAAGGTAAAGCTCTTTTCTTGCACGACATGTAAGGCAGGTGTGATAATTGCTCATAACAGTTGCCACTGGTGTGTGTGTTTTTTTTTTAAACTTTATTTTGGAATAAATTAAGATTTACAGAAAAGTTGCAAACAATAGGACAGTTCCATTGGTACCTTTTAAGCAGAGCAAAGTGGCTCCATTTCAAAAACACTGGTTCTTGCTTTATGCCAAACACCCTTCTAGGTGTTGGAAATAATAATATACTTCCCTAGAGGATTTTGAGGTCTGGTCGAAGAGACGTAAATAAATATAATACCCTTTTCTACGTACTAAAATAGAGAGATGGGAGCACAGTGGAAGTTACGGCTGATTGATAGTGGAGAGTGGTGAAAGCTTCTTGTAGGATATATTATTTGAGTTAGGTCTCAAGGACTAGTGGGTATTCACCTGGTTGAAGGGACGTTTTCCCCAATATTCATTCCAATTAGGTTTGTTTTATTAGAGTAGAACTCGCTAACCTTAATAAAATAGACTCTCCTAGTTTGATTTCTTCTCTTTCTCATCTCCTTTAAGAAGGTGGTTTGTATCCCAGATAGAAGAATCCTACTTTCTAAGTCCATGAATAGGCGAATAAATTAAGCTGTATATTTCTAATTGGTGGTTGTGACTCTCGACTGTTGTTGAGATTGGTTTTTCAGGAATGCACTGTGGTCCTCCACTAAGCGTTTTCCTTGCTTTCCAACTCTGATTACTGGTGAAATTAAGTAATTCGTTCAGGAAACATTGCATGCTTGCTTTGTGCCAGTCATTGCACTAGAGTAAAATGAACAAGATGGTGGAGAATATAAGCCAGCAAATGTGCATTGGCAGTGCAGTCTAATGTCATGCACACAGAGTGTCACAATGCCAGTCATGATTCTTGGTTGTCAACCGTGGCAATGGACTTGGCTGACTTAAGCAGAAAAGGAATTTATTGGAAGGCTATAGATGGCTTTCAGAATTGATGGGAAGGCCGGGGAACTGGATTCAAAAAACAGGCAGCAACCAAAAGAGGCTGGCTGGATGGGGCCACAGCCAAGGCAATATCACATAAATAGCCTGCTTAGAAGTTTCCTACTGGTGACATTGCCACTGGAGAAACTGCCATGTCTGTTGCTGGACTTTTGACTCTCTTCTACCACTGAAAAATCTCTTATTGCTCCTGCGTCTTTGTGACATTTTTTGCCAAGCCACTGCAGTTGCCAGGGAGCAGGGAGATGGAGAGAGATGTTCTTTATCTCTCGCAAAGGCCCACACGTTAAAGGAGTCTTACTAAATAGAAGGCAGCTTGGGCTGTGGGTAGCCCTGAAAGCAAAAGTGTCCAGCATAACCACTGAACCTGGCAAGCCTAAAGAGGTTAGGGAGGAATACCAGGAGGGAATGACGATCAGAGAATGAACAGGAACTCATTGGGCAAAGAGAGAGAGAGCGGCTAGGGAATCAAGTTTCAGGTAGAAGACTTCCAAGTGTCAAAAGGTAATGTGGAACATTTCAAGAATTAAAAGTTTGGCTGGATCACGGAGTATGAGAGGAGGTGTGGAAAATAAGGCTGGAGAGGCCCTCCTGAAGAAATACAGGCAGCATAGTGACATGTACACACTTTTGCTTGTTTTAAGCCCTTCGGTTGCAGCTATGGAGACCAGTTGGCATGGCGTAAGGCTAGGGGACGGGGATCTTTCAGAGGCTGTTGCATTGGTACTAGATTAGACATCACAGAAGTCTGAATTAGGGTAGTGGCCCAGAGGTAGGGGAAGTGAGTGGATTGTACATGCTCAGTTAGTGGAGTGGGTTCGGGGATGGAGTAGGTGAGATGGACGAGTCAAGGTGGACACTGACGTGTCTGCTTTGGGTGACTGCGTGGAGCCTGGTGTTCCCTGTGTGGCAATGGAAGGTGAGCAGGTGCCCCAGTAAGATACTTCAGTGTGGACTCATTGCTGTGGACACGTTGAGTGGGCAGTTGTATGGATGAGTCTGCAATCCCAGAGGACCACCAGCATCTCACTGCAGCCTTGGTTCCTTCAGTTAGGGGTGTGTGTGTGTGTGTGTGTGTGTGTTTCACTAGATTATAGCAAGACTGGCTTTCATGTGTATGCACCCCAAGTCTCTTGGCATGGTGTCTCACACATAGAAGGGGGTGTTAGGCCATTCTTGCATTGCCTAAAATGAAGAGATAGCCAAGGCTGGGCAATATACAAAGAAAAGAGGTTTAATTGGCTCTCGGTTCTGTGGGCTCTACAGAAAGTGTGGCACTGGCATCTGCTGGGCTTCTGGTGAAGCCTCAGGAAACTCTCCACCATGGCAGAAGGCAAAGGGGGAGCCAGCATATCCCATGGCAAGAGCAGGAGCGAGAGAGTGGGGAGATGCCACACACTTCTAAACAGCCAGGTCTCACGAGAACTCACTTACCGTCTCAGGAGAGCACCAAGCCATTCGTGAGGGCCACCCCCACCATAGTTCAGTCACCGCCCACCAGGCCCTACGTCCAACACTGAGGACATGAGATTTGGAGGGGATGCATATCCAGACTGTATCAAGGGGAATCAGTAAATATTGTGGAATTTAATGGAGTGATTAACGAGTCGTTTGGAGCAGAAAGGAAGTACAAAACATGCGTCTATACAATATATGCATACATATGTGTTTATATAGCTACCTACGTATGTATCTTAACTTGCTTGCGTCACTAGTAGGGGATCCACATCTGTATATATCTATATTTTGTAGTGGAAAGACTTTTTATTCTTATCAGTATTGTGACTAGAACGTCTCCTTATGGTAATTATATGGGTAGATCATAATTGTTGTAACTCCCTGCTTACTTTATTATCTTGCAATTCCAGCTACCTGGAACAAGACCCAGAAATAGCCTTGCCAGAAGCTGATGACAGTGTAGGAGTGTAAAGGAATTACAGCCTCCGTCAATAAAGTACAATCTAGAACTTCTAGAATTGGGCACTGAAAGAACCTTTTGCGGAAGAAGGTGGAGAGAGATGATGGTCTCCAACGCTGTCTTCTTTAAGTGTCATTTTTCCTTTGGAGGATTATCACTTTTATTCATACAGCAGTTTCCAGATATAATAATCCTGGTTTAACAGTTTGTTTCTCTTGAGTATAACTGAGAAAACTGGACATTTTAAGTGTTAAGTACTTAGGGACAGTAAAAGGCAAATAAACATAGAAGTCAATGGCGGTAGCAATAATAATGTTATCGAGCTCTTTGTATAAACACTGTGCCAGGTGCCTCTGTACATAATCTCGTTTAATTCCCCCAGATCTTTGGAGGTGTATACTACATTTTACTGATTTATGGGACACTCAGATTTAGGATAAATAGCTTGTGCAAGGGGACACAGCTATTAAATGGTAGAGCCAGGATTTGGACCAAGATGGTCTGACTTCAGAACCCCTATTTTTAGTCACTAAGTTATATTATCTTCTACAATATTTTAGCATTGATTCATTCAACATTTTTTTTTTTTAGCTCCTCTTATGTCCAGTGTAGTCTGTGAGTTATTAGAGATCTCGGAAAGGGTAGGATAAACACAGTGCCCTGGTCCTGCTGGGAAACGCACATCCTGCGCTGTGTGGTACAGCCCAGGGTGCCGTAGGCTGAGTGTGTGAGGGGAGTTGGGGGCAGGGAAGAAGCCGCAGGGGGACTCCTGCACTGACCCCTGAGCCTGCCCTGGTGTGTGGGGACAGGTCATTCAGGAGAGCGGTGAGGTTCCCAGGCAGCCCGGCAAAGCATCGGGCAGTGTAGCATTTGGAAGCAGCGGCCACACTGTGACGGGTCTTGAAGGCCAAGGTAATACTTGAAGAGTTTATTGTAAGGCCATTGGGGAGCCAGTGATAGGTTCATGCATTTGTTCATGTCTTAGCGTTTATTTAAAGAAAGTTTTGAGTCCTGCAGCACTCACTGTGCTCCACAGATGTTATGAGAGTTGCTTATAAGGAGTCTTGCTTTAATTTGGAAGAAGGTTTAGGGAGACTTCTCAGAGGAAAGGAAGTCCCCCCTGCCCTTCAGTTATTTACTTAGTTGTTTACAATTGAACATCCAATGCATGCACACCCTCAACAATTGCAGGTAGTACAGTGATGCCTCAGACTCCAGGGCTGCTCTCCGGAGACAATCACTATTAACAGTTTCTTGAGTCTTGAGTTTCCTTCTAGAAGTGCCCATTCTTTTTTTTTTGAGATGGAGTCTCACTCTGTTGCCCAGGCTGGAGTGCAGTGGCATCTCGGCTCACTGCATGCTCCGCCTTGCAGGTTCACGCTATTCTTCTGCCTCAGCCTCCCGAGTAGCTGGGACTACAGGCGCCCACCACCACGCACAGCTAATTTTTTGCATTTTTAGTGGAGACGGAGTTTCACCATGTTAGCCAGGATGGTCTTGATGTCCTGACCTCATGATCCGCCCGCCTCGGCCTCCCAAAGTACTGGGATTACAGGCGTGAGCCACCGCACCAGGCCAAAGTGCCCATTCTTTTAATGTGAGCAAAGCAAATGACAACAGTATCTTCTCTATGAAGCAATTCTGACAGTAAAGCCCAACCACGTAAGGCAGGCCAGGTAATCGGTATCTGTACTGAGGAAGTAGCTTAGGCTTGGGTTTCCTGGAACCTCAGTCTGTTGGTGAGACACCATTGATGCCTGTGAAACAGTAGATCCATTCCATATCTTTCTTTATTCTTAAGTGTTGGTTTTTTTTTTGGTAGTTGTTGGTTTTTGTTTTAACATTCAAGCACTGAAGAGAAGAAGTGCTCCCTGATTTGAGGCACTTTTCTAGAGGTAACCATTGTTAAGTCATTTCAGACTTAACAGGATGTCTTGGTGAGCTTCCAGTGTTACCTCATCTATGTAATATTTTCTATTATGGATATATTAGCTTATTTAAATGTTATTAGTGGACGTTAAGGATTTCTGGCCTGTGTGATTTGATGGGTTGTAAAGCTATTTACTGCCATAAAGAACAAAGGAAAAGGGGTAAGTTTGTGGGGGAAGTTGAGTGCGTGTGACATCCAGATGGACTTAGGGGTCTGGTACCTACAGAGCTGTTAGCTAGAGATAAACATTTAGGCGTCATGGATAGTGGATGGGAATGAAAACCATGGAAGTTCACTTGGTCACTAAGGAAGGGGGATGAAGAGATAAGAGAGGCCACCTCCTCACAAAGTACAAGGTTTGATTCCATTGTAGCTCCTTTGCTTCCTGGGATTCGGGGAATTCCATTACGTTCTTTAGACAGGTCCTTGCCTAGTTTTTCTCCTTGTTAGCTCTTGGTTTGCATCCCTGTGGCAAGTTCCCTTCTCCCTATCCCAGAAGCTTCCTCATGTGCATTTGGATCCTTTGCTCATCTGCTGTGGCCACCAGGGGTCTTAGGTTTAACTCACACTTCCAAGACCTCCCCAGGCCACACTCGCACAGTCTGGAGAAGGGGAGGAACGAGAGCCACAGCTTGCCAGCCGAAAGTGACACATCTCCTCTCGGGGGTGGTCCTTGCAACTGTCTGCACAGCTGTCCTGACACTGTCTTTCCAGGTGGCTGCTCCAGTGCAGGGACATGAGAGCCACATCATGGGTGTAGGCACAGCCTTATCTTTGAAATCTCATGCCCCATAGGGAGCCAGTATTTTTGAACGTTCCATAGGCATAGCTTGTAGGATCCTTGGCAGAGGATAATAAGTAAACATAGAATTCAATGGAAGTAACAATAATAATGTTTTTGAGTTCTTTATGTAAACACTGTGCCAGACGCCTCTATATATATATCATTGAATCCCCGCAAATCCTTTGAGGTATATACTACATTTTATTCATTTATGGGACACTCACCATTTATAAGAGTCCTTGCATCCCCAGGGCACCCAAAGCATGGTGTCCCCATCAGATATTTATAGTTCATGAATAGTTCCTCAAAGTCTACATGGAGTTTACCAGTTGGGCCATTCTTACAATAAGCAATTTCGCTTAGTGGCATAGTTGACATTCTTACCCTTATTAGGTTACCAGAGGGAACAGAGCCAGATGGTTGAACTAACAGTCTAATTTTCATGTATCAGGGAAAGGGTTTTGTTAACCTTTTCACTCACTGTTCACCACACTAAGAAAGAAATGGAGTGCATTCTCTGATATTTGGGGTCTGCCTTCCCAGGGCCATTTCTAGGGTAAGAGACAGTCCAGCAGTGACTTCAGTCTTGAAGAGCACCTCCGTCACCCCCAGTTACTTAGTGAGGTCTCCAGTCTGACCATTTCCTAATCTTATAAGGACTGGGAAGCATGGGCTTTGGATCTGCTGTCTGCGGCTCCTAGCTGTGTGACTTCAGGTAAGTCTCTGGGAGATCGTCTCTCTGAGCCTCAGTAGCTTCACTGTGAAATGTGTGTTGTCTTGCAGTGTTTGTGTGAGTGCTAATTGGTAGAATGTGGGTAAGTCTTCATCCAGGAGCTGACAAAGCCAGCGCTCACTCTATTATAACTGTTAGCCAACAGCGGTCGGAACCGTACTGCCCATGCCGTGAATTAAGCACATAGCATACTAGCGAGTTTGAAAAAAAAAAAATTAAAAAATTAAAAAACCATAGGAAGTTTGTTTCCTCATACATAACAGTAAAGGTTTTCTGCCCAGCATAGCAGTTGATTACCCTGCATCATCAAGAAAACATGAAATTATATTCTATATACATGTTAAGAAAGTAGGGAATTATATAACTTTTTATAGGATTTCTATGAAAACCACATTTTTTTAAAACTTAAAAAATAAGCTTTATTATGAAGCCAATAAGGTGTAACTGTGGGACACACGTTGGTGTACTTGAAAGGTGCGTCATTAACCAGCCAGACCAGCAAAAACCCAGCCCGCGTCTGTGTGTGTTGCTGTTGGACTAGTGTGATGAGCAAGGAGATTCTGGTTCCCGGACCGTGGGTGGAGACTGCGGTCCTTGGGTTCTTCCTCAGAGCTTTTCCTGACTTCCTAAGCCCGATGAAGTTACCTGTAGAGTAATATGTTTCTGTTAACATTTGGTGAGGAAAGAGGCCATGGTTTCACGCCAAAGCGCCCGAACCCTTCAGATTGTCAGGGATCACCGGTGGCCGGCCTGGGCCAGGGCTGGGGCCTGGGCCTGGTGTGGACATGAGCAGCTTTTCCAGTAAATAAATGGAGAGCAGTTTAAGGAAACAGATGAAAAACTTCTGGGAGATCATTTTTGTATTTAATAGCTAAATGGTGATCTTAAAAATGAAATTTGGAAATCTGCTATGTGAAAAAAAATACAGTAATTGATTTGTAATGAATTTCAGGTTGAAGCTCATCGCGTATGTAATGCTGAATTCTATCTGGAAAGGTGCTTTTAAGAACTGTGATGAAGAAAACCTGGAAAGAACCAGTTTCTTATGAAATAATGGAGATATCTAGTTTATATATATATTTAAAAATGTATTTTAAATATATTTTGAGTACCTACGGGGTCTTGCTATGTTGCCCAGGCTGATCTTGAACTCCTGGACTCAAGCAGTTTCTCCTGCATCAACCTCCCAAAGTGCTGGGATTACAAGTGTGAGCCACTGTGCCCAGCCTAGATCTATACATGTAAAACTTCTTTGTTTTTCATTCTTGTTTTATTTCTTGTGATCTCATCACACATACTCTTTATGTGATGACACAGAGCACAGTCCTGAACTGTGGCAGGGTGTATTATGTCAGCACACCTGAGGAGACATTTGAGTGTCAGTTTTCTTGGAATTTTTGGAATTATTTCAAAGTAGACTTGATATAGAATTAAATAGGAATTAAATAATTAAATCAAATTAAATAAACAGTAGAATTAGAGTTTAGATGGCGTTAACTAAAGCAAAGTAAATGCAATTTTATTTAAAATAGAGGAAATAATCTTAGATATATCAGGTGTAATTCAGAGAGGGTTTGGGCATCAACCAGAAACTGATTTGGCAGGCCAGGGCTGGGGCTCAAGAATGTGCATTTCTGACAAGTTCCCCGGGTGACTTTGCAGCTGCCACCTGAGACCACACTTCTCCAGCCTCAGCATCACCTGATGTGGCTTTGATCTCTCAGGCTGCTTGTAAGAGGAGATTAAGTAAACCTTACCAGGTTTACACCAGACTAACCTTTTCGCTAGTACTCAGAGAATCTAGTTTTTAATTTTATGTTAGAAAAAAGAAATGCACAAAGTGATTAGATGAGGAAAAAATAGAAATGGAGTATTTCTCACAGAGTCATTGTGGTGTTTTCAGTCATAAATTTGGAGCTAATTCTGTTTGTCAGGACCACTAGCCATTGACGGGGCTGAGTTTGCACTTTGAGGCCCAGTCTTAGCAACATTTTCTGTGAAAGAGTGTCCAGATTGATTGCTGGAGTGTATAGGAGTGAAAAATTAGTTCTGATTTTGTTACTTTGTACTTTTCTCTGTTATTTTGTGTACTTAAATATCCCTTCTTATATATACAAATCTCATCAGGCCCTGGCACACTTACATGCCCATAGTAGATGACAAATAAATGAGTTGAAATGGATTAAAAGAGTAAAGGGGAAATAACATAGGTCATTTATCGGGAGAGACTTCAGTGCCCTAGAGAGTTACTCTGTTCTCTAGAGTATCCCAATCACAGGCTTTTCCTGAACAATTATAATTTATTTATTCCAGCTTAATCCTTATTTGTAGTTATTGAACATTTTTAGCACAAAAGTTAGAGATAGCATATTTTTATGTTAGAGTCAATGAGTAATCCCTCCCTTTTGTCTTTTTATCTTTCATCTGAAATGACTTTTTAAAACTTTCTACTTTGAAATAATTTTAGAAAAAAATTTGCAAAAATAGAAAGTTCCTGTGTATGTACCTTTTGGCCGGCATCCCCTGTTGTTCTCATGTATCCATAATACAATTATTGAAACCAGGCAGTTGATGACAGTTAATCTAAAATATTTATTTGAATTTAACCAATGGTTCCATTCATATCGTTTTTTTCTGGTCCAGGATCCAACCCAGTATCCCACATTGTATTTTGTTATGTCTCCTTGGTCTCTCCCGTCTGTGATAGTGATGGTTCTTTTAGATTTCTTTTCTTTTCTTTTCTTTTTTTTTGGAAACAGTGTCTTGGAGTGCAGTGGCTCATCTCGGCTCACTGCAATTTCCGCCTCCTGGTTCAAGCGATTCTTCTGCCTCAGCCTCCTGAGTAGCTGGGATTACAGGCGTGCACCACCACATCCGGCTGATTTTTGTGTTTTTGGTAGATATGCGGTTTCTCCGTGTTGGCCAGGCGGGTCTCGAACTCCTGACCTCAAGTGATTGCCTGCCTTGGCCTTTCAAAGTGCTGGGATTGCAGGTGTAAGCCACCGTGCCTGGCCAGTTCTTTTAGATTGCTTTGTCTTTCATGACTTTGATACTTTTGAAGAATACTGGCCAGTTATGTTGTAGAATGCCCCTCAGTTTGGATTTGTCTGATGGTCTTTCTTGATTAAATTGAGGTTTAGGCATTTTTGGTGGGAATAGCACAGGGGTGCAGTCATGCCCTTCTCAGTGCATCATATCAGTAGGTATGTGATGTAGATATGTCTTCTGGTGAACGTGAACTTTGATCTCTTGGTTGAGGTGATGATGTGTCAGGCTTTTGTACTGAGAGATTAAACATTTTTTCTTTGTAATTAATGACTTATAATTTTTTTGATTTTGGTGCAAAAAGTTTGAAACAATGAACATAATATCAGAATGTTTTGAGTTTGACCTTAGCTGTGAGGTATTTCTTACCTTGGGGAGGTTTGTTATTATTTGTTAGAACCAGACATAGCAGGAGAGAGGTAAAGGTTTAGGCTGTTGGAAGGACATGCATTTGCTGATATCCGTCAATCAATCAGTATTGAATTGGCAGCCGAGGAAGCTGTCCAGTTCTTTTGCTGTAGTTCTGTGCTCTGTCTCACATTTGTCTTCCAGTGAATGACTTTCCCTACCTGTGCAGGGGGGATACATTCTGGAGAAATGCCTCACTAGGTGGTTTCATTGTTGTGTGAACATCACAGAGTGTACAAACCTAGATGGTGCAGCCTACTACACACTTGGGCTATATGGTGTGGCCTACTGCGCCTAGGCTGCAAACTCATAGCATGTTACTGTACTGAACGCTGTAGGCAACTGTAACTCAATGGTAAGTATTTTGTATATCTAAATCTATCCAAACATAGAAAAGGTGCAGTGAAAATATAGTATAAAAGGTAAGAAAATGGTATACTTGTTTCAGAGCACTTACCATGATGGATCTTGTGGGACTGGAGGTTGCTCTGGGTGGGTCAGTGAGTGAGTGGTGACTGGATGCGAAGGCCTAGGAGATTACACTTTTATATAACTGGCAGGGTAGTAGGTTTGCTTTCACCAGCATCACCACAAACACGTGAGAAATGTGTTGTACTAAGAGATTACAACAGCTAAATGATGTCACTAGGCAATAGGAATGTTTCAGCTCCATTGTAATGATACGGAACCGTCATCGTGTATGTGGTTCATTGTTGACCAAAACATCACTAGGTCGTGCATGACTGTGTTTCAGTTCATCACAGGGTAGTTGCTCTCAGTATCCTGTGGCTTATCCATTTGGTGGTTCATAGAACTGGGTAGGTATGTTTTCTTTGTAGATCATGTGGATGACATTGCTGTATATGTTATATATGTGTATAATATAAATTGTCTCTGTGCTCAAAACACATATGCCTGTATTGCCCCAACTGGAGCATATTGGAAGAAACACATTGGATGTATCCTTCATAGGCTTGTAAGCTTCTTGGAGGCAGGGAACAAGTCTCTCTTTGTTTTCCAGTGACTTGCTTTGGGACCTGCAACACACAAGGCACTCATAAATATTTGATGAATAAATAAATACTATACGTGCGTTTTGTTAGCTGCTTTTGCAAGTTACCAGAATTTTGTGAAATCTTTTCATGTGAATGTGGAGCCGTGTAATCTAACAGTATTCAAGTAGATGGATTGCCACATTAGCTTTACTTTTAACCATTCCCCATGGTTGGATACTAGGTTGTTTCCAGTTTTTCTCTACAGTTCATGGTGAACATCCTGAAACACACAGTTCCTCTCTCCCTCTTGCTCTGTCTCTCATGCGTGCATGCACGTGCAAGCAGATTACCTTCCACATAGGTAATTACCCAGCCAGTACCATTTGAGGATGTTCATTTTCCTGTACTTTCCCAATGCTTAACTCTTTAGATTTTTAGAATAAGACTTAAATATTTTGGGACTTTTTGTTTTGTTTTGTTTGAGAGAAGTCTCGCTCTTGTTCCCCAGGCTTGAGTGCAGTGGCTCGATCTCAGCTCACTGCAACCTCCGCCTGCCGGGCCCAAATGCTTCTCCTGCCTCAGCCTCCCAAGCAGCTGGGATTAAGGCGCCCGCCACCATGCCTGGCTAATTTCTGCATTTTTTTTTTTTTTTTTTTTTTGAGGCGGAGTCTCGCTCTGTCGCCCAGGCTGGAGTGCAGTGGCCGGATCTCCGCTCACTGCAAGCTCCGCCTCCCGGATTTACGCCATTCTCCTGCCTCAGCCTCCTGAGTAGCTGGGACTACAGGCGCCCGCCACCTCGCCCGGCTAGTTTTTTTGTATTTTTTAGTAGAGACGGGGTTTCACTGTGTTAGCCAGGATGGTCTCGATCTCCTGAACTCGTGATCCGCCCGTCTCGGCCTCCCAAAGTGCTGGGATTACAGGCTTGAGCCACCGCGCCCGGCCCTAATTTCTGCATTTTTTGTAGAGGTGGGGTTTCACCGTGTTGGCCAGGCTGGTCTTGAACCCCTGACCTCAGGTGATCCGCCTGCCTTGGCCTCCCAAAGTACTGATATTACAGGTGTGAGCCTCTGTGCCCGGCCTGTTTTGGGACATTTTTAAGATTTCTTTCTGGAGTGTCGGAAGTGGGGATCACAGTCTGACTACAGTTCGCAAATAATCTTCCAAATGTTCATGTAAAATTTTCCAATTTTCTGTCTCAATGAGAGATCAGAATAAGCCACAGTGAAGTAATGGTTAACACCTAATGAATATTCCATCACTTTTTATATCCTCCCTAAAGTTACATGTGGTCCTTACCGAACAGGAAACTTCCTGAGGGTGGGGTATGTTTTTAATTCACATTACTCACAAAAATCAACTGCATGTCAATTAAAGGCTTATATATAGAAGGCAAAACTATGAAACTTTTAGAAGGTAACCCAGGACAGTAGTTGTATGACTCTGGTATAGGAAAGAGGGTCTTAAAAAGATCACAGAGGGTGCAGACCATAAAGGAAAAGATCAATATGTTTGACAACATTAACATTGATAGCTTTTGTTTATTAAGAAAAACCATCAAGAAAGTGGACAGATAGGTCATAGGGAGAATAGACATACTCAGCACTTATTAGTAGTAAGAGGATAGTGTCCAGCAGAGTGACTACAAATCAGTAGGAACAACAGAAAAGGGGACAAATGACCTAAGTAGGCATTTCACAGAAGAGGAAACTTGAAAGCAAAAATGCTCAACTTTGTTCATAATTAGGGAAATGCAAATTAGGACCAAAATGGTGTATAGTTTCTTACCCATTAGATTGGCAACAATGTAAAAAGTCTGACAATATTGTTGGGAGGACAGGAAACAACTGGAATGCTTATATACAGCTGGTGGAAGTGATAGGCTGCCTTTGAGAGTATCTAGTAAAGTTAAGATACATGTATCCTTTGGTCCATTAATTCCACCCAGTCTTTATCTTGGAGCAGTGGTTTCTGAATCGTTTCGCAGCATCATTTGGGAACCTGCTTGAAATGCAGATTTGGGGCCTCTGCTGTGGACCTACTGAATCAGCAGCTTTGAGGATGGGCCGGGTTTCTGACTGTCAAGCCCTGTAGGGAATGTGATGCTAAAATGTGAAAACTGTTACTCTAGAGAAACTCATGCACATGAGTGCCTGGAGACATGTGCAAGGATGCCCACAGTCACACTCTTTGTAAAAGGAAAGACTGGGAGCAATGTCCATCAGAGGAGAACAGATGCCTGCATTGTATCATATTCCCATAGTGAAGTCCTGTACAGTAGTGAGATTGAGTGAATGTTAGCTGCGTTCATCACCAAGGATAACACACAGCTGGAACATAATCTCAAGGGGAAAAAAAGCTACTTGTAGAATAATGCACAGTTTTTTCCCTTTTTTTTTTTTTTAAAGTTTAGAAACATGCAAAAACAAAATTGTAGATTGTTAGAAATATGGGTATGATAAAGTAATAAAGAAAAGCGGGTAAATGATACATGCAAGACTCAAGTCAGTGGATAAGTGTATAGGAAGGAAGGTGATGGTAACACAGAGGGACAAATTATCAGAGATGATTTGTTTTTCTTAAACTATTGTCCGCGCTCAGGATTTTGTAATATTTTTGCGTAACACCTTTACACATATTAAAAGTTTTTTGTATATACCAAATATTTCAAAAGCAAACATTTACGATTTATTTTGCATACTTATCTATGTCGGGACTTTTCCGTTTGTATGAAAAGGATGTGATGGAGGTGAAGAGATAGGTTCTTGGAGGAATGTGATAGAACTTAACTCTTCAGCTGGCCTCCTGTAAAGACCTTCAGGAGTAGAGATACGAAAAAGAAGACTGGATTCGATGATCATTGTTAATACGTACTGAGCACCTACTGTGTTCCAGGCGCTGATATGAGCATGTGACATGCCGAGTTTATATGCCATTAAAAAAATGAAGATTGCATCTTTCAGTGACTCTGTGGGGTAGGCGTTATTAAAAGTGTTATCCTTGCTTTGCGGAAGAGGCACCTTGCCCATGGGCACAGAGAGATCAGGCACAGAAGGGAGTCTGACTCTGAATCACTGCCATGCAGGGGCAGAGGAAGAAGACAAGCATAGGCAAAAATAGCATGTCTGAGAGAGCCAGAGGGAAGAGAACAAAAATCAAGGCAGAAATGGGAGTGTGGAAGAAGACTGGTAGAGGTTTACTTACTTCCTTTTTTAAAAAAATCTTAGTAGTTTTTTTTTTTTTTTTTAAACTAGCGTGTGTGACTTTATCATTCTAAGAGATTAGTCTCTAAAGCATAAAAAGTAATTGATCACATTTTGATTTCAGTCCTTGAATATTGAGTCTAAATGACTTCTAAGGAGTGCATCTTTCAGTTCATTAGAAAGTAGTAGTATCCTCCCACAAGATTCTGGAAATCATACTTCTTTGCTTAGGCAATTTCTTGCTTTTTAGCAAGACACATTTGGGGACACATTTGGGGAATCAACATTTGCCTATTTTTTCTAACCTTTTATAACTTTGTTTTCTTTTGTCATTTATCTTATATTATGGGACTTTTTCTTAAATCAGTGTTGCTTCTACTGTAAACTTTATCTTAAGCCATCATGTTATAGTCACTCCTTGAAATTAACAAGTATAAGAAAAATAAAAAGATGACTCTAGAAGTCAAATTACCTGTCCTGTGGAGCCAAACAGCACTACTGTTTTTCTTTGATATTGGGTGCTGAAATTGTCTAAACCATGAGAACTGGCGAGCATTTGTAGTTATGTAATGTCATCCTTTCTAGTAGAATGGGCACCTCTCTAAGAAGTTGGCAGCCCATGAGCCTCCTTCTGTGGCAAGGATGCCTGCATTTCAAACCCATGTAGTACTTGTAGGAGATCCCTTATGGGGAAATATAGAACATAGGTTTCTTAAACAGATTTGAGGCACTTTAGCTCCTCTAGTTTCAGTTAAATTTTGCTAAATTTAGCAAATCTAAATTTTAATTCCTCAGTGCTTTTCGGTGTGTGTGGTGGTCATACTTTCCTTTAATTTTCCCTTTTATAAATGCTGTGCTTTTTTTCCCATTAAACAAACCCACTTAATTGTTTTAAAGAAAAACAAGGTAATAAGAAACCTAATAGAATTGTTTAACGTAGTTGGAGTAATGCCAGTCTAATCATCAAATGTAACCAAAGCCCAGCATGCTTTACAGTTATTGAATATAATGGAAACTTTGTGTTTTAAACCTAGAACAAACAACAGACTTTTTCTTTGGAAGTGTGTAATTCACTTATGATTTCTGCTGGTCGTGAATTATGGATCAGAATTTGATATATGATTATTGGATCAATTATTATAAAATGAGGAATAGCAGTTATAGGAGTGCATGTTAATTTAAAATATAATTTTAAAACCATTATAATTCAATGGTTACTACTAAGGTAGTAATGTACTTTTAAAAATAGCTTAGAAAAGTAAGTAGAAATTACAGTTTCCAAAAAGGGGATGAAATAATTTTTATTAAGAATCTTCAGGGTACAAAATCTGGTTTTCAATATGGGCGGTGTTTTACTATATTTCACTGTAACACCCTAGGATTTCAAGGTGGTAGGTCAGAGCTATGTTTGCTAAAAGTGGCATTCAGAATAAATTTATGTGGCAAGTTATGATAGAGGTCAATGTGTTTGGAGTCTCTGTGTGACAGCAGATTACGTACAGTGCATGTATGCTTTTTCCTGATTCACTTATCACTTCCCACCCTCTCCTTTTCTTCACCTCAGTACTGTGTCTGGTAAATATGCATTCAGTGGATATTCTTTTTTTTTTTTTTTTTTTTAAGAGTTAGGAGAGATTTTAGTCCAGTGGTTCCCAAATCTGGCTCATCAGAATCATCCAGGGAACTCTTTAAAAGTACAGATTTTTTGTCTCTATCCCAAACTTCTTAATCAGAATCTTTCATGGGTAAGACCTAGAGATTTTATATTTTTGATGATTAGCTAGATTTATAAATGATTGGTACTGTCTGTAATTCTCTTTTTTTATAAATGTGAAAGTAATAGCACTAGGAATGCTTTTCCAGTTGCATTTCTGAGAAAAAGATTTTCGTAAGTCTTATGAAGGCTAAAAGCCTTCATGAATGGCAGAATGACAAGCAACATGATCATTTTTGGAGTGATGTGTGGCAGAGATGGCTAGCTATCCACCCACTTCATTTCTTCCCTTTGCGCAATTCCAGGTTATGTTTTGCAGACTCCCTTGCAGCTCAGCAGATACGAGTGGAAGTGATAGATACCACTTCAGCTTCAAGGCTTTTAAGAAGCCATGAGCCAGCCACCTCTTCCATGCTTGCTTACTTCTGTCAGCTGGATACAGGGAATGAGAAAGCTCAAAGACAGAGCTTCAAGGTGCCTTTTCAAGAATGAGATAAAAACTTTTATCAAAGGCCGGGCACGGTGGCTCACGCCTGTGATCCCAGCACTTTGGGAGGCCGAGATGGGCAGATCACGAGGTCAAGAGATTGAGACCATCCTGGCCAACATGGTGAAACCCCGTCTCTACTAAAAATACAAAAATTAACTGCATGTGGTGGCAGGCGCCTGTAGTCCCAGCTGCTCGGGAGGCCAAGATGGGAGAATTGCCTGAACCCGGGAGGCAGAGGTTGCAGTGAGCTGAGACTCCAGCCTGGCGACAGAGCGAGACTCCATCTTAAAAAAACTTTTATCACGTTTGAGCTGTTTTAAAGTTAACATATTATAGCAGTTGTAAGTGAGGGCATTAAATTCTTGTTGGGTTAGTTCTAGCCACTGTATCCAAATCTAAAAGGAATGGCAGATTATGGATTTGAAGAAAATTCATATTCTGCAGTTTTCCTTCTCCACATATAATATTTCTGTTACCTGTTCTTCATAATGTAGAAGAGTAATATTACAGAGTTAGGACTGTATTAGACATTTTATTAGACTGCAATATTTGCTTAGTCACATAGTCTGAAGGGGGCCACTGTGCATGTGTGAAAATAAGTAATTGAAGACTTGTGATGCCATTTGTGAAAGGTTGCCAGCAATGGGGAAAGGATGGTTTTTTTTTTTTTTTTTTTTAAGACGGAGTTTCGTTCTTTTTGCCCAGGCTGGAGTACAATGGCGTGATCTTGGCTCACTGCAGCCTCCACCTCCCGGGTTCAGGTGATTCTCCTGCCTCAGCCTCCCTAGTAGCTGGGAGTACAGGCGTGAGCCACCGAACCCAGCCCCTATTATAGTTTTAATTGTTCACATTTTAATGGGACAGGAGGAACAGTTATCTTTCGTCGACGGATGATTGTTACTGTTGAATTCAGCATATGTTAACCAATTTTGCCAGTAATGGGAAAAAACCCCATACAATCCTTTCATATGTGACATTCTGTTTGTGTTAGTGTCACCCAGGACTCTGTTTTAAGACTGATGTGGGCACTACAGTGGACAGGAATTGACAGAAAGATTCCAGTGGCAAAGGAGTTTGAAACTTAGTACGGAGACCTAGCTGTACTAGGAAGGGTATAATTTTCAGTAAAGCCTTCAGTTGAAGATAAAGCTTTTTGGATTCCTGGAAGTCTTTGTGGGGACTAAGAGCTATTAAGTGTAGTAAAGGTTTTGTCAGGTCTAAGAAAACCTTTGTCGTTTTTAGGGAGGTTTGTATTCTTTTGACCCTTCTGACAGTTTCTAGAGATGTTGTAAAGGTCTTTGTAAGTCATATGTACAAAACTAGCCCACTCCCTCCACCCCTCTACCCTCATTCTGATTGTTGTTTTCACTTTTTATTTGGAAGTGATTTGAAATTGATTGAAAATGCGCAAACAAAACTAGAAAATGTTTCTAGGACACCTGTATAACCTTCATCCTGAGTCATCTGTTGTTATGTTTCTCCATTTGCTTTGTTGTTTTCTCTCACTCTTGCTCACTCGTGTCCACACTCTCTCACCCACCACATAAATCCATATCCACGCACCACGTACATCCATATCCACTCACCACATATGTCCGTATCCATGCACCACATACATCTGTATCCACGCACCATGTACATCCATATCCACGCACCACGTACATCCATATCCATGCACCACGTACATCCATATCCACGTACCACGTACATCCGTGTCCACGCACCACATAAATCAGTGTCCACGCACCACATACATCCGTGTCCACGCACCACGTACATCCTTGTCCACGCACCACGTACATCCGTATCCACACACATAAACATGCTTTACTTTTTCTCCTGAACCATTGAGAGTCATTTAAATGCATTGTGACCCTTTACCCATAAACACTCAGTCTATATTGTCTAAGAATGGGGATTTTTCTCTTATGTGACTGTGGTGCTGTTTTCAGTTTTATAAGTTTGTGTTGGCGCTTCTTGTCAGTTGGCCTAAAATGTCCTCAGTAGCATTTTCCTCCTGCCAGCACAGGGTCCAGTCCCTGAAATTCATGTATCGTTAGCCTTCTTTAATCAGGAATACTTTTGTATGAAGTCTTTGTATACTTTCATGACATTTTTGTAGAGTGCAGTCCTCTCCACCTTTTTTCTTCCTTCTTTAAACAATGCATTTCTCATTTTGTATTGTCTGCTGTTTTCTCTTCATTAGCTGGAGGTTTTGTTGGCTGCAGTAATGCACAGGTGATGTCATGCCCTTCTCGGGGTCATGTCTGGAGACACACTGTGTCCACCTGCTCTTCATTGAGGATGTTGATTTTGATCATGCAGGCAAGGTATTGCCAGTTTATCCACTGGACAGTTATTAAGATTGTTTTTCCCTTGTAACTAATAAGGAGGTTATGGGGAAATGCTTTAACACCATGCAGACATTTGGCTCCAAATCTAAACTTCACCCTTAGATTTAGCATCCCTTGATGATTCTTGCTTGATACAGTCTTTGCCGATATGCTTTTCTATATATGTCCAGCACTCCCTCCATATTTGCCAGTTGCCCCTCAGCCTTCTATAAACAGAGCCATCCCTTTGCTTCTCTCTCACCACTCCTCTCTCCATCCATCTCTCCATCTGCTTGTCTATCATTCAATCATTGAAGTGGGCTTACTCATTCCTACTTGTAATGGTTTAATGGGACCTCATTATTTGGGTGCTCCAGTTGTCCCAGATTTGGCCAGTGGGAAGCCCCTTCAAGAAGCTGGCTCCTGTGTCTTTGTGCCACCTTTTTTTTTTTTCTTTAAAGCATTTCCCTACTTTCTGCCGTGAGATGCTCCAAGCTTACCTTGCGCCAACCTTGCCCCAGCCCTGGAATCAGCCATTTCTTGAGACTCCCTGTGGGCTTTTAGTGGGGAATAGTACTAAAGACCAAGTTCTCCGTGCCAGGTGTGCTGCTTGTTAACTGGCCATCCTTTCTGCAACTTCCCAGTTGCCCATTCTTCAGTATTGAATGTGAGGTCCAGCGAACCACAGGTAACTTTCTTGATGTAGATGAGTGTTTGACCAAAATTGGATCCCAAGCGTCTTTGACTGTTAAAACAAATCACCTTGTGATGTTCATTTGTGGAGTTCTGATTCTGAGTTTAGTCTGAGGACCTCGATCATAAATGCATTTCCATCTAAGGGCTGGCTTTTTTTTTAAAAAAACAAAAAATGAGGTAGTCATCATTCTCCATTGCTTCAATAATGTGCAGAGACATTTTTAAAGCTTCCCATTCAGTCACCTCTTCCCCGCAAAGTAATATATTTTGGAAAGTATAGAAAAGTGCCAAGAAGAGGAGGAAAAGATTACCTACAATTTCACCATGCAGAGGAAAAAAACTATTAACCTTATTATACAAATGGACTTGGATAGAACTATATCCATTAAAAAATGTAATACTAATGTAATACTAAAGTTTTTCTCTTTTCTAAATATACTTAAAACTCAGATCCTTGATACCTAATAATTTATGTTCCATATGCCCTGAGGCTTGATAGTTTTATATCATATGTTAGCTTATTGACGTTTAGAATTACAATGTTTTTCGGATTTTGTCCAAATTTAGTAGTTTTTGTCTTTCATCCCCTGCAGTTCTTTGATTAGCCATTGTGTTTCATCTCTTCTCATGGACCTGGTGAATCTAAGCAAGAACAGTGATTTATTTTCCCCAGATTTACATTTTGGAAATACTATTTTTCCCTGTATTTCCTGGAACAAAACCCAAATCCATTATTAAGGTACTTTTTTCTACTTTTTGAGTGTTCAACAACTCCTTAATATTGGAAAGATATTTTTGCATTGAATTGAGGAATCTTAGTCCCTCTTTCTCACTGTACAAAGAAGGACACCGAGGCTCAGCCAAGTTTTGTGAGTTGCCCTGTGTCCTCCAGCTTATTGTTGGTACAATTGGAATGAAAGCTGTGGCCTGCTTACTGAAGCTTAATGTTCTTTTTCAAAAGTGTTCAACATTTTCACTGTAAATTTATTATATGTTTCTTTAATTTTATACTCCTAATCCTCTTTGCTTTCCTTGACATTCATATGTTATATGCTTTATCCTCTTGCCTTTTGAAAAAGATGAAAGGAAAATTTAAGGAACATATACTAACTTTTATCTTGGAATGCCTTTTTTATGACCGCTTTATAAATTTTTGAAAATAAAGGGTCTAATGGAAACACTTAATGAGAAAGGAGGGGCTCTATCACATGTCACCTCCCCCCACCTTTTTTAGTGAATAGACCGTTTAAACTAAATTAAGTAAAGGATATAAATTCTGTTGTTTCAGTTTTAATATTTCATGACTGATTTTATAGATGAAATTATATTTTACAATAAATAGGAAGAAGAATTTATACAGCCTGTTCTATTTGATGTGAAACAGCAAATCCCATTTCTCTGTAGCTGTAAAGAAAATTCATTATAATGTCTTTAGTTGTACGAGATGGTTTCATCGTGATTAGTTACATTGATAATAAAACAACCTTTTTCAAATGGCGTGAGATACAAACGATCCTAGGTGTCTGCCTTTAATGGCGTTGAATTTTTTCACTTTCTACTTATAGAATTGCCATTCCTTTCCCTTGTCCCCTTTTTTTCTGTCCCAATAATTAAAAAAAAACAAAAAATTAGATGGAAATGCCAACAAAGCATTGGTTTTAAAAATACTTTTTGAATGGAGATATATTACATTTTAGTATTTTTTGTGTAAACATCTCTGCCTACAAAAGATATATTTGTCAGAGATGGTTGATATAAGGTTGTCATACAATTAATTTTATTCCTGGATCAATTTAATATGTTTGGAAAACAGTACTTGGAGTATAGGAAGGTTTTGAAAAAAGAAATTGCCAGGTGAGATGACTGTGCTAATTTTGCAGGCCAAATTTGATTTGTTGTTTTGTAAAGCTCTTAGTACATCCACATGAAGGGTGCTGGCTGGGTGGAAATCTTTGATAATGAAAGGAATGCTGGTCTCCCTATTCTGTTTTGGTCACTATGGCTTGATCGCTGTCAGGATGGATTTTTAGTGATTGTTTTAGCTCTCATTTTGAGCATTAAGGAAATATTTTCGTAACTTGTAGGCAACGTTGAATTGGAAGTTTGAAATATAACATGTACATCCTCTGGAATAGAAACAATGTTCTGTTCCGAATTGAGTGAGAATTTTACTCTACTCTGACCACTTGGGCATGGGAGCACATAGTTCTAGCCTGTTTGCCTTCCAGGTACTCTTTGACTCTGGCTGGAGAAAGTTCTTTGTAGGGTCAGCTACATGTGGCATGCAGGAAACTTTGGAGGTGGGACTTGCTGAGGTCCATGTCCAATGAGTAGAGGCTCCTAAGCTTGAAGGCCTCCTGCCAGGTGAAGGTGCTAGCCTTGTGTAGCATAAGTGGCCAGAGGATTGGGACTCATTCAGCTCCGATGATCTGTGACTCTGCATATCTGTACTGTGTAGGTCTGGGGCTATGGCTGTGAGAATTGTAGGCTGTTGAAATGTCTGAGTCAAGCTGGGAAGGAACACATGATTAGTTACCTCCAAGGCAGGCCCCTTGCTACGTAGATTCTAGGGGCCTGTTGGACACATGCCTCTATCCAAAATGAGCCGATTTTTCAGGAAATGTTAAGATATTTCTCCATTTCCATACAAATCTAAATTTAAAACTCACTCTACTATATCTCTTTATTATTATTTTTTAATGTTTAATTTTGTGGGTACATAGCAGGTGTGTATATTTATGGGGAACGTGAGATGTTTTGGTACAGGCAAGCAATGAGTAATAACTACATCATGTAAAATGGGGTATTCATCCCCTCAAGCAATAGGTAATTCCTTGGGAGTTACCTATTGCTACGTAACAAATTTGGCCAAAGCATAGTTGCTTAAAGCAATACGCATTTATCATCTCTCAGTGTCTGTGGGTGAAGAATTTGAGAACAGGCTTGCCTGGGTGTTCTGGTTCCGGGTCTGTCCTGTGGCTGCAGGTAGGATGTTGTGGGAGCTGCTGTCCTCTGAAGGCTTCCCTCAGGCTGGAGGATCTGCTACTGGACGGCTCCCTCCCCTCTGGATGTGGGCAGGAGGCCCCAGCTCCTCACTGACTCTGAGTCAGAGGCCTCATTTCCTCCCCCCACGGGCCTTCTCACAGCTGCTTAAATGTCCTTGCGACATGGTACTGGCTTGCGCTGGACAGAGTGACCCTAGGGGAGGGCATGCGGGAAGCACAGAGCCTCCTACAACTTCGTCTCCAGCATGCAGCATCCTCACTCCACTGTTTTCGGTCCCTTACCAAGAGCTCCACACTCAGGAGGAAGGGAATTGGCTCCATCCTCTAAAAATGTCGAAAGAACTCATTTTAAACCACCGAAGGCATTTTGCTGGGCAGGGAAATAAACAGCTTTACGAACGTGTATGTTAGGAATGCACTGTAGCCTGGTCTCAGGACTGTGAGGAGGTGGGTTTCCTGGACCCCAGTATTTCTGTGCTAATCCTCCTGTGAGGAAGCCGGACCCTATGACACATCTACATGTGGTAAAGCTGCCTCTGGTGTTATCTGGTGAATGGCTTTTTAGGGTGTTGTATACTCTCTTCTCGTGGATGAGTTTGTACAACTTGCAGTTGTAAACCTTTTCATGGAAGAGTGTTTGTTTTTTCCTTTGTAGGATCAGATACTTGATTTTGTGGTCTCTGTTATAAATGGATGCTTCTGCTGGTAGGAGGCTGGTGGAGTACAGCGCCCTTTAGTTACTCTCAGATTGTGCACGTGGGGTTTCGTAACTACAACTAATGCTAAGCTGACTTTATGCATGGACTTGGTGGCTCTTTATTAAATGAGGTAATACTATAAGGGCAAGACACATTTTCAACGGGAAGTCAGCTGAAGTGATAGATGAAGAAAGAGATGCAAGTGGCTCACTAGTTTCCATTGACTCTTACCTTGCCCAGCCGTTGCCCTTGCAGCTCGCGGGGGTCTTGTGGGCAGCCCTGCCTGTCCGGCCTTGCCCTGTGAGGAGCAGGGAGTCCAATTCTGCTGGAGGGCAGTCGTCACTTCTGGGTTTTGTCCTTTTTTTTGGACTTCCCAAAGAGAACAAGACCACTAGGTGTTTTCATACATGCATGTGTATGCATACCTGCCCTGTCACACATACCCGTCAGTGAAGTTTCTGTGGGCCTGGTGACAAGTCACACTGCCTGCATGATGAATTTGGGTGAATCTAGGAAGGGCGAAGGGTGAGATGGGGTGGGATGGGAGAGGATGGGTTCTTTATGGCATCATCATAGTGGTGTGTGTCTGTGAGTGTGTCTGTGAATGCATGTTTGTGTGTGAGAGTCTGTGTTATTGTGTGTGTGTCTGAATTTGTGAATGTGTCTGAATGTGTGAGTACATGTGAGAGCGTGTATATCTGTGTGAGTGTGTGGGTGTGCAAATACATGTGTGTCAGCCTACGAGTGCGTGTCTGAGTGTTTTAGTGTCTGAATGTGTGAATATCAGTATCTGTGAATGCGTGTGTGTGTGTATATCTGTGTCAATGTGTGTGTATCTGAGTGCATGTGTCAGTGTGAATGTGAGTCTGGGTGTCTGTGTTGGTGTGTGAGTGCATGTGTGTGTACATGTGAATGAGTGCATGTGAGTGCAGATGTGTGTGTATCTGTATCGATGTATAAGTGCGTGTGTATCGGAGTGCGTGTCAGTGTGAATGTGTCTTGTGTCTGTGTGTGTCACTGTGAATGTGAATGTGTGAGTACATGTGTGAGCATGTGTGTGTTTATGTGTGAATGTGAGTCTGTGTGTCTGTATGTCTGTGAATATGAGTGCGTGTGTGTGTGTGCATGTGAGTGCGTGTGTGTGCATGAGTGTGAGACTGCGTGTTTGAGTGCAAGTGTGGGTGTGCGTGAGGGTGAGTGCGTGTGGGAAACTGCACGTGTGAGTGTCAGTATGAGTGCGCGTGTGCGTCTGTGACTTTGGGTGTGTGCACATGAGGGTTGCACAGCGAGAGCTGTGGCTCGCTTCATGCATAATCCTTAGGAGGGAGAAAGGCATAGAGAGAAATGAGAGATTGAAATGAGTGAAAAGTGGAACAAAAGGATGAAAATGAAGGGAAAAATGTCATGCGTGCCATCCTAGAGTATGAAATGGTTTCATGTGACTGAAATAATTGTTTCTCAAATTCTTCCCGAAATGCCTTCCTTAATATGCAGAAAGAAACGTCCTGTGAGAAGCGGCCAGCAGGTGTCATCAGAAGGCTGCGCTTGATTTGCTTCATTATTGTTCTCAAAAAGTATTTTAATTTCTTTCTTGAAACATTTCTTTTTCTTTTAAATCATAGGCAGAGAACGATTTCAGTTTGAGCATGAATTTGTTTTGCCACAGTTTCTGGGTGAATTAATAATTTATAGGTAAAAATGAAGATAATAAAGCTGCAAGGAACTTATGTTTGCAGTCAAGGAACAACTGCTTGAGTGTTTGGGTAAGATGGATACTTGGGGAAACTTGGCGCAGTGAAGAGGTGTGTGCAGTGGGAATTGATGATTTGAATAGGAAATGTAATGCTCTAAGAAGACTGGGTTTAATAACACATCCCATTATTTTAGTCTAGAGACTTGCCAGGTCTCCTCAATCTTGAAACCTTACTGTGGGAAGAAATCTGAGGCTCATTCTACTTCTCCGCTGGGTTCCAAGCACTGGTACTTTGAGAGGGAAGGAGATCACGGCTTCCTCTGAGAGATGGGAGTGAGTCCTCTGCCCGTTTTCGCTGTGTTCGGGAGAGAACCAGAGGGGCTTTCAGTTCATGTTTGTTAAGTGACTGACATGAAATCTGCCTCAGAACAGTAAGTCCTTAAACTGTCCCAATTGGATGATTTTTGAATTCTTCTTTAACAAAGACCCGTTCCGGCTCCGTTAGTAATACGCTACTTGTTCTAGTAACCGGTCCCAGTGAATTAAAAACAATTTTTACATCAGCATAAACTTTCTCACCTGCTGAATCCCTTCTAGATGGCTTTGAGATACCTATTAAACTACTGCACATCGCTGCTTACTGATGGCATTCTAGTTCTGGACCATATTACTTCAACTCGTACACTGAGCTCTTTCTGCCTTTAGATTGTCTCTGCCTTCAGTATGTCTTGCATCTTGAAAAATTAATCTTCCTAAAGCAGGGCTGTGTCTCAGTGACTCCCCACTGGCACCACTGAATAAAATCCAGCTCCTAATATGGAGCCTTCTGTGATCTGGACCTGGTCGAGCAGCTGCCAGTTTTCTAAGTCTGTGGTGGAAAGCCAGCGCTGTGGCCCTCTGGGTGGCCGAGAGCTTTCTTACATGCTCGTGGTTTGTGTTTTAGGGCTTTGCCCGATCGCTGCCTTCTCCTTGAGATGTTTAACTGCTCCTACTTGCCCCCTCAACGAAAGGCAAACGGTTTTAGTTTCCTCAAGGTTAGGCTCAATTGATATTTGTGCTATCTGAGTTAAATACTCTACTTGGGAGTGTGATCCCTTGCTCACGTATACTGCTGTAGATCTTAGTTTGCATCGTGCACATGATCATGTATGACCTTGTATTGAGGTCCTTGGTGCGTATGTCATGTGGCCCCCACAGAATCTTATCTCAATGCATGGGTGCATTTGTATCACTACAGTTCCTTTCATGTGGTAGGCTTTCAATGTTTATTTGTTGAATGTTTGTTGTTATTTCTTGATATAGTGAGATGGTGGGTTATTTCATTAATTTAGAAATTCAGTTGTGAAATAACAAATGTGGAAACTTTTTTTCCTTTTGTTTTAGAATTCTTGGAGCCATTATTTAGAAGATTAAGGCTCTAATTATTTTGCTTCTGAGCATTCATGTAGTTGTCATTCTTTTGTCTGTAAAAACATGAGTCAGATGCCCTCAACAGAATGTTCACTCTAAGCAAATGTGTGTGTGTGTGTGTGTGTCTTCCGTAAGTAATGTAGTGTTGTGTGTTCCCTTTATGTATTTGGAAGGTGGAACTCCTGCTGGTGCCGAGTAAAAGGGACAGTTGTGTGCTGCAGCAGTGTTTGCAGATGAAGAGGTGGTAGGCTGGGCATGGAAAGGGAGTTCCTGCTGTTTTAGGCTAAGCATTAAAATGCTTAGCAGAACTTCTGTTACAGGTTTTTTAAACATTGTATCTATCTGTATAGATACAGACATATACAAAAGTTGAGAGAATAGTATAATGAATCCCCATGTGCTCGTCACTCAGCTTTGATCATTATCACATAACTTCACCACTTCCCTTTCCTGGACTATTTTAAAGTTTGTTGCAGGCATTTTTTATTTCACCTGTAAATACTTAGATATTAGACATTTCTTATATCACAATGAGGCATTCATTCATTCTAGTACCTTACAAGTGCTTGGAACTGTTCTAGGCTCTTGGGATATATGACTGGATAAAATAAATCATGCCTTTACAGTCTAGCACGGAGAGACGGAAAATAAACTAGACACATAAATAACCATAACAGAAAAAGCATTGATTTCATCAGAATTTAAAACTTCTGTTTATCAAAGACACCATTAATCAAATGAAAAGGCAGAAAATGTTTGTTAAACATATATCTAACAAAGGATTTATATCCAGAATACGTAAGCAGTTCAATAATAAAACAACCAAATTAAGAAACAGCCAAAAGACTAACAAAGCACATCAAAAAGTATTCAGTGCCATTACTAGGCATCAGGGAAATGGAGATTAAAACCATACACACTAGAGTGACTAAAATTTAAAAGACTGATACCAAATGTTGGTGAGGGTGTGGGTCAAACAGAATTCTTACACATAGCTGCTAGCAATGCAAAACAGTACAGGCACTTTGAA
The DNA here is from genome assembly GCF_003255815.1 of Theropithecus gelada. Lineage (NCBI taxonomy): Eukaryota > Metazoa > Chordata > Mammalia > Primates > Cercopithecidae > Theropithecus > Theropithecus gelada. Next base: position 67,426,506 of record NC_037686.1, read on the forward strand.
AATCAGTCAGGCAGTTTCTCATGAAGTTGGACATCCATCTACCCTATAACCCAGCAGTATCACTTTTGGATATTTACACAAAAGAAAAAATATTTTTGTAAAAACACATGAATATTCTTGCTCAAGTATACTGCTGTAGATCTTAGTTTGTATTATACACATGATCATGTATGGCCTTGTATTGAAGTCACTGGTGTGTATGTCATGTGACTCCCACAGAATATTATCTCAGTGCATGAGTGCGTTGGTAGCACTGCAGTTCCTTTCATTTGGTAGGTGCTCAGTACATATTTGTTGAACTAAGAATATTCGTAGCAGCTTTCTTGTAATAGCAACAAAAGGAAACAGCCCTAATGTCCATCAGCAGAACTGTGGTGTATCTGTTGGTATCCTATAACCCAGCAGTGCAGTGGAACACACTACTAACAACATGCAGCGAAAGCCTCAGGCTGAGCCGAAGAGGCCAGACCCCCTTCCCCCACAGAGCGTATTGCATGGTTCCATTTTACTAGACCAGGCAAAACTAAACGATTGTGGAAGAATTCTGAACAGTGGTTGCCATGGTGGAGGGTTGGTGTTACCAGGGACCAACTGTGAAGGTGCATGAGGCATCTTGCTGGAAGGAGGGCAGGGCTCTGTATCTTGATAGGGATTCCTGGGAGGTCACCTCTGCAGATCTCTGGGCCTCTTTTTCTCTCCACTTTTCTCCTCTCCTTTGTTTTATCCTCAACTTATAATGCCCCTCCTTGTGCTATGGCCTGTGTACTTTGTCAAGCGGTAAGCCGGGCTCACCTGGTGTGTTCATCTCAGGAATCACTGTCCTTTGGTGTCTGATGTCGACTGTCTTGCACTGTTGCTTTGTAGGTTTTATTTACTTTTTTTGTAGTTTCAAACATGAGAGTAAATCCAGTCTCTGGGACTTGATCTTGACCAGAAGCAGCTGCCCTGGATTGGACAATATATCTGTTTTACGCAATGTATTGTCTCGGCATCTCATCTCTTATAGTGTAAGCTCTCACAGGACTTAGATTTTGGGTGGTGTTTGCTGTATATCCAGCATCAACAAGCAAGAATACTTGGCATACCGTAGGCACTAAGTGAAGGTTTTGAAATGGGGTGCATGATTCTTTCATACTTCCTTTCCTCCCTTTACTCTTCAATTGCAGATGTTGAATAGCAAACCAGTGCTTTATGGAAAAGAACATTTCTGGGTTTTTTTTCCTCTTTTTTTTTGGTTAGAGATAGGGTTTCGCCCTGTTGCCCAGGCTGGTCTCCGACTCCCAGGCTTAAGTGATCTGCCCACCTTGGCCTTCCAGAGTGCTGGGATTACAGCCGTGAGCCACTGTGCCCAGCCAAAAGAGCATTTCCTAAGGATCCTTTGCAACACTGGTCTCTTGATTCTTTATAAACAAAGGGTTCTGTAATCAAATAAGGTTGGGAAGTTCTTGTGTACCGAGAAATCCTGTGGTAAAGAAATGTTTGTTCAGCTTGTCTGCCTTCCTTCTTCCCTTCCCTTCCCTCCCCTCCCCTCCCCTCCCCTCCCCTCCCCTCCCCTCCCCTCCTTCTTTCTCTCTTTCTCTTTTTTTTTTTTTTTTGAGACAGGCTCTCACTCTGTTGCCCAGGCTGGAGTGCAGTGATTCAGTCGTAGCTCACTGCAGCCTCAAACTCTGAGGCTCAAGTGATTTTCCTACCTCAGATTCCTGAGTAGCTGGGACTACAGGTTCACACCACCACAGCTGGCTCACAAACTACAGTTTTCTAAACTTATTCGACCAGAGATTTTTTTTTCACTTAAAACACCTACTCTTACAGAATTTATACTTTCTGGAACCTGTTCTGAAGGAATGTATCTGAACTAATGTTGAATATCTTATAAGTGCGATAAAACTAGGTATATTTATCTTTTTACTCTTTTTCAAATATTTTTATGTTATAGATAATATATGACAATTTATATATTTTAAACAGCTTTATTGAGATATTTGCAGTTCAGAGGATTTTAGTATTATAATCTATTCATGGATGTGTGCCACTTTCACCAGAATACATTTTAAAACATTGTTATCAGCTCAAAAAGGAACCTCTTTCCCTTTAGCTCTCATCCTCCATTCTGCCCGCCTACCTGCAGCCTTAAGAGACCAAGGGCTGTCTGTTTTTCTGTGTGTATAGATTTCTCTATTCTGGACATTTCATGTAAAAAGGAATCATATAGAACATGATCTGCACGTGGCATGATGTTTCTAAGGGCCATCTACATTGTGGCATGTTAGTACTTCATTTTTAATTTTATTTTTACTTATATTTTTAGAGGCAAGGTCTCTGTCTGTGTCGTCCAGGCTGGAGGGCAGTGGTGTGATCATTGCTCAATGCAGCCTTGAATTCCTGGGCTGAAGAAATCCTCCTGCTTCTGCTCCAGAGCTAGGACCACAGGCACTTGCCACTGATTTTATTATTTTTTATTTTTGTAGAGTTGAGGTCTTGCTATGTTGCCCAGGCTGGTGTCGAACTACTGGACCCAAGCCATCCTCCCTCCTTGGCCTCCAAAAGCATTGGGAGTATAGGCAAGACCTACTGTGCCTGGCCAATGCTTCATTCTTTTTTATGACTGAATAATATTTCATTGTGCGGATACCATATTTTCTTGATTCATTCATCCATTGATAAACATTTGGGTTGTTTCTACCTTTTGGCTATTATGAATAAATACTGCAATCAGCATTTGTATACAAGTTTTTGGGTGGATATATGTTTTTGTTTCTCTTGGCTGTGTATGCCTCGGAGTAGAATTACTGTACTATATGCTAGCACCATGTTTAATTGTTTAAAGAACTGGTAGACTGTTTTCCAAAGTGGCTGCACCATTTTATATTCCCATTAGTAGTGTTATGAGGGTTCTAGTTTTTCCACATTCTTATCAACACTTGTTATCTCATTTTTTGAGTATAGTTGTCTTAGTGGGTTTGAAGAGGTATCTCCTTGTGGGTTTGATTTGCATTTCTTTAGTGACTACTGATGTAGAGTATCTTTTCATATGCGTATTATGTATATTTTCAATGAAGAAATGTATTTCATATTCTTTACTCATTTTAAATTGATTTATCTTACAATTGAGTATTGAGTAACAACAGTTTTTAAAATATATTCTAGATGCAAGTCCCTTATCAGATATCTGATTTGCAAAAATGTGTTCCCATTCTGTGGGCTCTGTTTTCACTTTCTTGATAGTGGCCTTTGAAGCATAGTGTCTTTTGAAGTTTTTAATTTTGATGAAGTTCAATTTACTTGTTTTTTTCTCTTGTTGTTCATGCTTTCAGTGTCCTACATTATAAGTATATTTTTGTTACCTAATTTTAGCTGAGTCAAAGCAATAGGCTTCATTTGATTTGTCAATGTTATCGAAAAAATACCTAAAATAATTTAAAATAGTTATCATTAGCCTTGAGACTATAATACGTTGATGCCTTTTTATTAACATGGAATCAAGTGGCATTTGGCTGAAAATTCCAATCATGGTGTAAAGTAAATGGAAAATGATATGTTTTAATTGAATTAAATAGCATAATGAAAAATAAAATCAATATTATTGATTTCAAGGCATTTTATTCAATAAAATTCTTTTTTTCCTCAAAATTTACTCCATTAATTGTACTCTACCACTGACATTTCCCTTTGCCATTAACCTTCAGACAATATAAAATGACTGTTAGATGAGGAAATTAATGATTGACAGCTGGACTAGAAGTGGCTTTTCATTGGTAAAAGAGCTTGAGCATGAATGGTGATATGTAATGAGATTATACATGTTGTTCATTGGAACATATTTAGAAAAATCATGGTAAAGCTCTTTGCTTTAGGAGAAAAGGATGAAACTGGTTTTTTTTTTTTTTTTTGAGACAGAGCCTTGCTCTGTCGCCCAAGCTGGAGTGCAGTGGCGTGATCTCAGCTCACTGCAAGCTCCACCTCCCGAGTTCACGCCATTCTCCTGCCTCAGCCTCCCCGAGTAGCTGGGACTACAGGTGCCTGCCACCACGCCTGGCTAAATTTTTTTGTATTTTTAGTAGCGATGGGGTTTCACCATGTTAGCCAGAATAGTCTCCATCTCCTGACCTCGTGATCCGCCTGCCTTGGCCTCCCAAAGTGCTGGGATTACAGGCATGAGCCACGGAGCCTGGCCGAAACAGTTGTTTTAAAATTACGTTTCTTTTATATAGGACTTGGGCTTCTGTTAGAGGTTAAGGAGGGGAAGGCCTTACTTCTAGACTTCCATCACAGCAGTTTCGTTTTAATATATTTTACAGAGTAGGAGCTCACTGATATGTATTTTGAAAGGAGAGCTTCTCTCTCTCTTTTTTTTTTTTTTTAAAGGATAGTAAATTGAAATATACTGGTACAGAGAATTGAAATATGGGAGTTTTTCTGCAAGCTTGTTGAGAAATCACTTTTTCTACCAAAGATATCATAGTATTTCTTCAGGAGTCAACAATAGGGTGACGTGGTGTTCCTAAAATCCTACTTCATACTTTTTAATAAAAGACTTTAGAGATGTAATCAAATGCATCTCAGTATAAAGGGCGTTTCACTGGGGCTAACTTCATGATACTTTTTCATCTAGTTTTGGACTAATACGTGTGTCTTTATATTCAAAACTTAATACCATGTTTGTTTACTTCACAGGTTATGAGTGCCAGCGAGCCTCCTTGGATAGAAGCATCGTCAGCACTTTATTAATGATGGATAGTGAGAATAAACCTGAAAATGACGAGGATGGAAAGATAGATAAAGAAGCACAAGACTTGACAAAGCTTTCATCCCATAATGAAGATGGTGGGCCTGTGTCTGATGTGACAGCAAGTTTCCCTGAGAATTCTATGGGCAAAAGAGGTTTTTCAGAATCATCGAACTTTGATAGTGTTGTTATAGAAGACATAAATAAACATGCTTCCAAACGTAGGAGATTAGATGAGGCAGAGCCCCTTAAATCTGGAAAGCAAGGTATTTGTCGATTAGAAACTTCTGAGAGCTCAGTCACAGAAGAGGGTATTGCGTTAGATGAAACAGGGAAGGAGACCTTTCTGAGCGACGGCACAGTTGGAGGCACGTGTCTCCCAAATGCCCTTTCCCCTTCTCGCAATTTTAGCACTATTGATGTTGTTTCTCTGAAAACAGACACTGAGAAAACATCTGCTCAGGAAATGGTTTCCCTTGATCTGGAAAGAGAATCGCCTTTCCCCCTGAAAGAAATTAGTGTTAGTTGTACCACTGGGAGTGTAGATCCAGTTCTCAAGTGCAGCATCTGTGGGCATTTGTTTTCTTCTTGCTCTGACTTGGAAAAACATGCTGAGTCTCACGTGCAGCAGTCTAAGGAACATACCTGTTGTCACTGCAGCCACAAAGCAGAGAGCAGCTCAGCGCTGCATATGCATATCAAACAAGCACATGGGACACAGAAGGTCTTTTCTTGCGATCTTTGTGGTTTTCAGTGTGCAGAAGAAAACCTGTTGAATGCACATTATCTTGGCAAAACACATCTCCGTCGTCAGAATCTGGCTGCTCGTGGAGGATTTGTACAGATCTTAACAAAACAACCTTTTCCTAAAAAATCATGTACAGTGGCAACAAAAAATGTTCACTCAAAACCAAGAACTTCTAAACCAATAGCAAAGAATAGTGAATCAAAAGGATTACGAAATGTGGGAAGCAAATTTAAAGATTTCAGAGGAAGTATTTCTAAACAAAGTGGTAGTAGCAGTGAGCTTCTTGTTGAAATGATGCCTTCCAGAAATACTTCGTCACAGGAAGTAGAGATTGTTGAAGAAAATGTTACTTCCCTTGGTGTAGCTCAGAATCCTGAAAACCAGAGTAAAAAGCCAGACACCTTAGTAACCTCAGAGGGTCTCTTAGAGAAATTGGAATCTACGAAAAATACCCTGCAGGCAGCAGCACACGGTATCAGTGTAACCTCGAGGCCAAGACCCGAGCGAAATATTCTCGTGTTGGGTAATAGCTTTCGTCGACGAAGCAGCACTTTCACCTTGAAGGGCCAGGCAAAGAAAAGGTTTAATCTTTTGGGAATTAAAAGAGGCACAAGTGAAACTCAGCGGATGTATATGAAACACTTGAGAACACAGATGAAAACACACGATGCAGAGTCAGTGCTGAAACACCTGGAAGCGAGCAGCAGCGTACAGAGACTGTGTGTGACTACCTCAGAAACCCAGGAGGCGGAGCAGGGCCGGGGGAGCGCCCGTCCTCCAGACTCCAGGCTGGACTCCCCAACAGTGAAGCCAGCTTCTGACTCTCAGACGTTGTGTGCTTGTACGGACTGTGGGCAAGTAGCTACAAATAGGACAGATTTGGAACTCCATGTGAAAAGGTGCCATGCCAGAGAGATGAAGTTTTACTGCCATACTTGTGACTTTTCTAGTATGTCAAGAAGGGACTTAGATGAACATTTGCACAGTAACCAGCATCAGCAGACTGCTTCTGTCCTGAGTTGTCAGTGTTGTTCATTTATATCCTTGGATGAAATAAATCTTAGAGACCACATGAAGGAAAAGCACAATATGCATTTTCTTTGCACCCCTTGTAACCTGTTCTTTTTGTCTGAAAAAGACGCGGAAGAACACAAAGCCACCGAGAAGCATCTTAGTTCATTGGTTCAACCAAAGACTTTGCAATCATCTAACAGTGATTTGGTTTTACAGACTTTACCTTTAAGTACTTTAGAATCAGAAAACTCAAAAGAGTCTATGGATGACTCAGGAAAAGCATCTCAGGAAGAACCTGTGAAGTCCAGGGTAAGCCATGGTAATGAAGTGAGGCATTCCAGTAAGCCTCAGTTTCAGTGTAAGAAGTGTTTTTATAAGACAAGATCTTCTACTGTTCTCACGAGACATATAAAGCTTCGGCATGGTCAGGACTATCATTTTCTTTGTAAAGCTTGTAATCTTTATTCATTGAGCAAAGAAGGAATGGAGAAACACATTAAAAGAAGCAAGCATCTTGAAAATGCTAAGAAAAATAATATTGGCTTAAGCTTTGAAGAATGTATTGAAAGGGTATGTATAGGTGCAAATGATAAAAAAGAAGAGTTTAATGTTTCTGGAAATGGAAGGATTGAAGGCCATGTAGGTGTGCAATTACAAGAGCATTCTTATCTTGAGAAGGGCATGCTGGCGCCTAAGGAGCTGTCACAGTCTGGTGGTAGCACCAAAGATGATGAATTAGCTTCGACCACTACTCCAAAGAGAGGGAGACCTAAAGGTAACATCTCACGGACGTGTTCACACTGTGGTCTTTTGGCCTCTAGTATTACAAACTTGACTGTTCACATTAGACGAAAACACAGTCACCAGTATAGTTATTTATGCAAAGTGTGTAAGTATTACACTGTAACTAAGGGAGATATGGAACGTCATTGTGCCACCAAGAAACATAAAGGACGGGTAGAAACAGAAGCAAGTGGAAAACACAGTTCAGATGTCATTGTTGGCCCTGAAGGGGGTAGCCTTGAAGCCGGTAAGAAGAATGTTGGTTCAGCAGTGACCATGTCAGATGAACATGTTAACAAACCCGCTGAATCACCTACCTCTGTTTTACAAAAGCCAGATCATGGAAACTCAGTTGAAGCCGAAGTTGAAAATGTATTTCGTTCTCTAGATGGAGAAGTTAACAGCCATCTTCTTGATAAAAAGGAGCAAATATCTTTAGAGCCAGAGGACTTCGCCGAGCAGGGGGATGTGTACTCCCAGAGAGATGTTACAGGCACAGGTGAGAATAAGTGTGTGCACTGTGAGTTTAGTGCTCACTCCTCGGCTTCTCTAGAGCTGCATGTAAAACGGAAACATACAAAAGAGTTTGAGTTTTACTGCATGGCATGCGATTACTACGCGGTGACTCGTCGCGAGATGACCAGGCATGCAGCAACAGAGAAACACAAAATGAAAAGGCAATCCTATCTCAACTCTGCTAATGTAGAAGCAGGTTCTGCAGACATGTCCAAAAACATCATTATGCCTGAAGAAGAGCATCAACAAAATTCTGAGGAATTTCAGATAATTTCAGATCAACCATCTGATACTCTTAAATCTAGAAATGCTGCAGATTGCTCTATTTTAAATGAGAATACTAATTTAGATATGTCTAAAGTGCTCTGTGCTGCTGACTCTGTAGAAGTTGAGACTGAAGAAGAATCTAATTTCAATGAAGACCGTTCCTTTTGTGAGACTTTCCAACAGGCTCCTGTCAAGGATACAGTTAGGAAACCTGAGGAGATGATGTCCCTTACTATTTCCTCAAACTATGGCTCCCCAAGCAGATTTCAAAATGAAAATTCAGGAAGCTCTGCTTTAAATTGTGAGATAGCAAAGAAAAACCACGAGGTATCAAATGATACAGGTGAGCTGCGTGTCCATTGTGAGGGTGAAGGAGGAAGCGCAGGAGACGGTGGAGGTGTTGTCCCCCACAGACACCTGTGCCCTGCACCGCTCGATGGGGAGCGCTCGGCTGAAAGCCCTGCGCTTGTTGTGACAAGAATAACCAGAGAACAGGGAAATCTGGAGAGCGGGGGTCGGAACAAAGTTACACGTGGTCATGGTTTGGAAGACTTGAAAGATGTCCAAGAAGATCCCACTCTGGAGAATAAGGAAATTCTGATGAATTCACAAGATGAAACAGAAATTATTTTGGAGGAGGATGGCCCAGCTTCTGATAGCACAGTTGAAAGTAATGACGTCTATGAGACTATCATTAGTATTGATGATAAAGGGCAGGCCATGTACAGTTTTGGCCGGTTTGACTCCTCCATAATAAGAATAAAGAACCCTGAAGATGGTGAGTTGATAGACCAGTCTGAAGAGGGCTTGATAGCAACCGGAGTGAGAATTAGTGAACTGCCCTTGAAAGACTGTGCTCAAGGTGTGAAAAAGAAGAAATCCGAAGGCAGTTCCCTTGGTGAGTCTACACGAATTCGCTGTGATGATTGTGGCTTCTTAGCAGATGGACTGAGTGGACTGAACGTTCACATAGCCATGAAGCATCCTACAAAAGAGAAGCACTTCCATTGTTTACTCTGTGGAAAGTCATTCTATACCGAAAGCAACCTTCACCAGCATCTGGCTAGTGCCGGCCACATGAGAAATGAGCAGGCCAGTGTGGAAGAGCTGCCGGAGGGAGGGGCCACCTTTAAATGTGTCAAGTGCACAGAGCCCTTTGATTCTGAGCAGAATTTATTCCTACATATTAAAGGACAGCATGAGGAATTGCTACGGGAGGTGAATAAGTATATAGTGGAAGACACTGAGCAAATCAACCGCGAGAGGGAGGAAAACCAGGGAAACGTCTGCAAGTATTGTGGGAAGATGTGTCGAAGCAGCAACTCGATGGCCTTCCTGGCACACATTCGCACTCACACAGGTACGTAGCTCTGCAGCAAGCCGAGCCAGTGAGGACGCTGGGCCATTTGTCCCATCCAGGTACCTGTGGCTGCTCACTGGCTTTCCACCCGGTTCACGTTTCCCGGCTGTGTGCTGCTCTGCTTGTCTGTAATAAGTCATTGTTGACACTTAACATTTTTAAGGGTAATTAAGCCCTAGTGATTTCAAAGGCAGGTTGGTTGACAAGTTTCTTTTAATTTTGTCAAAAAGCCTAGTCCCTCTGATGCCTTTTAAAAACTGCTGTCTGTTGCGGCTTTTCAGTTGTTTCTGAGTCCTAATTATTTGGTTTTCCACAGTCTACATTAAGTGGCACCTTGTAATTTCAGAAGACATGTTAAGTGACTTTTAAGGAATGGAGTAATCAAATTTTCTTACAATGTTAGGGATGTAAAAATATTCATCAATAGATACTTTATATCCAAAAGTATAACTTCCAGGTAACAAGATTCTACCTTTGTGGGTCGAAATGAGCCACCACTTTCCAAAGTTAGCATGTGCTGGGGATCTGCTGTTCCTGGAGGGAGCCCCTGATTTAGTCTCTGTGCTCTGTCGCAGTTAGCGTTCCATTTTAATGTTTAATTTTAGGTGGAAAGTTTTTTAAAAAACATTTTTTTGGTGGAAAATGCATAAGCTACTGTTCTAAATTTATGTAAAACTTCACTGCACTGTTTCTATAAACCTGCCATACATTCTTTATTTTAAACAGACAGCTTTTCTAAATCATTGTGCTCTGCTTAGACAAGTTCTGTCTTCATGGTTGAATTTATGAGTGGATTTGAATAATAAATTCACATTTCAATGAACATATTTTCATTAAAACTGTAAGGTTTATTTTACTGTACTTTTAAATAATGGCTTATTATTAAAGCTATACTTTAAATTCATACAGTTTTTGAAACTTAGTGCATGGTTACAAGGAAGAAGACAAAAGCGTATGAAGCATTATTACCAGTTTAGGGTGATTAAAGATAGATAAAAGTTTTTCATTGAAGGAAGTAATGGGGCAACCTGCATAAGATTAATCTAAATAAATACAAACATTGTACTTTTGACCCCAAATATTCCCATGCACTACAGCCATTTTTGGGGAATAAGTCCAAATGCTTATTTGTTTGCACTGTTAGTATCTCTCTCAGTGCCTTGTTGCAACTTTCTGAAATGATACAGTTTTAGGAATAAGACTTGTTCACATGCGCAGAAAATATGTACTTTCTTAATATGCCCTCTTAAGGCAGATGAAACTGAATAAAACTAAGAGGAAGATGCTAATGGAGCTCTTTTTAGAATTCTTTATGCAACTGTCTGGTCAAGACATGTTGCTTATAATTGATGTGTCCATTACTTGAATTCTCTTGTAATTATAGTCAATAAGTCTTGTAAATGTGTTAAAGCTCACTAAAAGCATACAAATTCAAGAACAGAGTAAGGCTAATAATTTAAAATAATCAATGTAGGCATTTCAGCACTTAATTTCCCTTGTGTGTTGATAGCTGATCATTCTTAATCCATTAAGATTTATTTAGTCGTTTACAATGCAAAATAGGTTTGCACTGGTCACTTGTGCCATTTGAAAATGTCCACCAGGTTAAGTGCAGAATGTAGTCCATTAGTCTTCCTTGACTATATGTATTAATTGCATTTAAAATCAAGTTAATGTGGATGTGAAAGTGAGGTAACTATCAATATGTGACAAAGTAACCCTACTTATATAAGTTACATCATTGATTGTAACATTTAGTAAAAGTTAGCATAGTTTTTTTTTTTTTTTTTAACATCCTGTGTTGGTCTTATCAGAAAGTACATTTTTATTGTGCTTTGAAACACTACCAAGAGCCCTGTTCCTGAGGACACAGTACAAGTCTACCATTTCAATTTTGCAAGTCATTTTTTGGGGAAGTTGGTCTCCAGGTTTTAATTCAGGGTTTTTTTTTTCTTGGCGCATCTTAAAATGAATTGCTTTTCACATACTTTGCTTATGTCCATAAAATAGTAATGCAGAGACTGTTATTAATGGTTAACTGGAAAAGAGCTTACTCTTCCAATCCCTGTTTTCATATTTTGTGATTTACTATATGTTTTATATAACCTTTTCTTCCCATCCTTAGCAGGATAAAAGCAGCCCTATGAGAAATAAATGAGTTTTGGTTATCAAGCATGGTAGGAAAAAGCATCCTCCAGTCTCCCCGTGTGCTTGCTTCTGTGAAGCAATCAACGTGACCAGAAAGGGCAGTCTTCCTTTCACATTACACTAGCAGGACTAAAAAACTTCCTTTTTGTTTCTCCTGCATTGGTCTGTTAAAGCTTTTATTTCATGTAACATGGGCTACTGTTAAGCTACCAGATTGTCTGAAGCCATTCATTTTATGTTGAGAGTGCTCTGGTCACTGATGCCATCTCAAAATGTTCCAGGGAGACAGGGAGGAGTGTGTGACTTCACTAAGAAATTCTGAAGTTAGGGCTGGTAGTGTTTGTAGCTCAGTATGTGACAAAGGACAGACAGCTCAGTAGGAGAGTTAATTTGTAGACTTTAAGCACAGTGACCTCAAATACTTAACATTGTTCACTGCTTCATCTGTGTCCCACATTAGTTGGCTCTTGGTACCTCTTGATGAGTGAATAAATGAATGAGCAGATGAATGAATGAATGAAGCGTTTGAATGTTTAGGGAGGATTGTAGAATGATGGCTGTAGTCGTTAGATGATCGGTAATATACAACTTCCTTCATTCCTTTAAGATCTAAAGGCTTTCATTTGGTATTTTCTCCTTAATGCTAATGGCACATCTATGTATGCATAGCAATTAGTAATGACTGGTGGTTGAGGAGCCCCTGTAGGCCTGAGTGAAGACCTGGATTTTAAAGTCTTTGAAATTCTTTCAGTAAAGTAACAAGGTACCGGAAAGATAGAGCGCCTCTTTAGTTTTTCCCTTTGAAAAACCCTTACGGACCAAATGAAAACCAAAAAACCTGCTGCGAATAGTGCTGTTCCAAGGAATGGAACTATTGCAAATAATACTGTTTTTAATAATCAAAATGTACGTGAGAGAAATATTTAGAGATCTGCAGTTTTACAATTTTGTCTTATAAATGCTATGCCTGCATTCATTTTGGAATGTGCATAGCAAACTTAAAAACGGAAATGTTATTAGGAAAAAAGGGCCCCTCCGCTTTTTTTTTTTTTTTAAATGCGGAGAAGTGTTACCTCTGCTAGCATTTGAATTTTTATGGCACAGAAAGGAGATATTAACACAGTCTACTCTGAATATAAGATGTGAAGAATAGTCAAGGCCTCCATGATTCTGGGTGAAGCTGTCAACACAGTAACTCATTTATGTTTCGTCAGCATGCTGTGCTGTGATCACTGAGACCTGCAGAAACTAGAGTTTTCCACAAAGGAGCCATGTACAGTAAATTGAACACACCAGAGACCCCATGTCCGTTTCTCTGTGGCATCTGTGCCACAGGAGGAGGAGCTAGTCACATGGCTGTGCTGTGTGAGCAGAACGAAAACTCCAACCCATGAGGCCTTTTACATCCATTCACCAACATTGTAGTACAAATATTGGGAGAGGCTGGTCTTCTTTGTTTCGAGTCCTAATATTATTGTTACTTAATAATGTCCTAATGACCCTATTATCTTTAGAGCATTTAAATTCAAAGTATTGGTAAATTGGTTCTTCACACACTTTACAAAGGAATTCTATGTCTTAGTGAAAGGTTGAAAGCAGTGATAGGTTTAGTTGTCTCAGAATCATTTAAATAAACTGTAGTTTCTAATGTGACTGATAGAACGTGATTACTGTAAGCTGCAGTCTCAACCTGCTTTTGACATTTAAACATATAAACCTGACTAGATATAACCATTCAGGTGCTAAATATATTTTACATCTACTTCTAACAGCAGAAATGGAAATATTAAGAGATCTGGCTTCATTGTCATTGAACTGTGAAATATTCAACCTTGTCTGCTGGTGCTTAGTACTGTTGACTTTTTTATTTCTGTTGGAAGATGAAAATTAAATGCTTCACTTTTTTTGTCAGCTTTTGGGAATTAAATTGAAATTTAAGACTCTAAAATTTTTTACTGAGTGCTTCAATTTCAACAAAGTATTCTTGGAGGATTTTTTTTTTTCCCAAGGACACTGCACAAAGGGTTCTTTGATCAAATATGATTTATTACAATTTTTTAAATTTGAGCTCTTTTTGTATATTTATTAAAGTTCACATATTTCATGTTCTATCTAACTATAGCAGAGGGAGTATTTCACCATATAAGTACTAAATATGATATGAAAAGTCTGGAAACATACTGTACTGATGTTAAATTGGTTTTTACAATTTTGATTTATTTGAAGATGTAGTGGTTAGAAAGTTTGGAAACGGTGTATATACTTTATATCTTAAAGGGGTTGTTTCTCATTAATGTGGATAATGATCGTCTGTTAATATGTTTCAGTTTCAGTCTCATCTATTACTGACACTAAGTGTGTAGACTTTGAAATAATCTTATTTTCTGATTTTTGAGTATAGTTTAATCTTATTCTTTATGAAATGATTTAACAAATTTTGTATGCGTTTTGTGTTGAAATATTTGTCCTTGAACTTAATAACCAAAATGTCAGTTCTTCCAGTTTGTTTAATCATCATTGATTTTTGACTATAGAAATGACCATAAAAGCATAAAATTTTATCTACTGTATATTTATAAACTGTGTTATTAAAAATATAGATAATAATTTGGGATAAATGTCAGGAAAAAACCTGAAATATACCATTGTTTTAATGTAAGTAAACTCAAAGCCGGAGAAATATGAGGAAACAAGGAGGTGACCACAGAGAAATGTATTTGATGATAAATATGCTTTTTAAAATATCAGCTGCCCTGTGTGCATTTATGTTTTAGAAATGTTCCCTTTGAAGTGTTGAGTGACTTTAAGATGTATTTTTGTGAATTGTAAGAAAAATATTTAAAATTATGTAGCTCATCTCATCTACTTAGTACAGCTCAGCAGTCTCACTTTTGAGTTTGAATCTTAGGATTGCTAGTGGAAGTTAGGAAGACTCACTGAAACAAAGTCTTCAGAGTTAAATAATTATGGAATACGGTCTATTCAAGTTATAAATGAATGCAAGTATTCCATTTTGGGTACAGAAATTCTTAATTAGGTTAAAGGTATGATTTAAGATTTAGTCCTCTTTTCTAAGCTATTAGTGATGTATTATTCAAAATCAAATCATATTTTATGTTAAATTTACTCAGGATCAAAACCATTCAAGTGCAAGATATGCCATTTTGCAACAGCTCAGCTTGGAGATGCCAGAAACCATGTGAAAAGGCACCTTGGGATGAGGGAATACAAGTGTCATGTCTGTGGGTGAGTAAACTGAAGCCATCTCTGCTGTGTGAACCAGGAAGCATGTGCAGGATAGCCATTGTTTCGGAATTCAAAACCTATAGGAGTGAGAGTGGCTAAAATTATGCATGCGTACCCTCCTTTCCATTGTTATGGTAAATTCCTTAAATACAGTTATGACATTCTTCTCCCACTTCTAATCCTGTACTGAAGATGAGCAATTTTATGGGCTACAAGGTCAATTTGAACCTGTAATCTGTAAATTGACTAAATTATAGGATGTTCATTCGCATTGCCAGAGAGAACTATAAATTCCATTTAAAGACACAAAAAAATACATAATATAGCTTTAGGAATGTATATGTATTTTTTTTTTCTTTTGCTGTACTGCTTTAATTTTTATCACATTAGTAGCTCTTTGGATCCATTGGACATATTCTATAAGGAAAACAACAAAAGATTTAATTTCAGATGACTGGTTACTGATTATTACAGGGATGGTGCTGAAGAAAAACGGTTGTTATGCATTTTTGTGTAACTTTATTTCAAAAGTTATTTCCTTTTTTAGTTAATGGTTCTTTCTCGGAAGAATCATGTACAATGTTTGTCTTTCAAATGTGTTGCATTTAATAGACAGTGCTAAGGTGCCTTAATGCAAAACTAATTCATTTAGCAGAAATGTTTAAAAGGTTTTAAAATGCTAGATCATATATGGTATAACATAGGACATTCAGAGGTGGATTTTAATACCTTACTTCTGATTAAAAGTATATTTTAATGCTGTTATGCTAGAGAAATTAATAAGTGCATCATATAAAAATTCTTCATGTGAAACCTGAGAAACTTGCAGTTCTTATGGCTAATTCACAAAATAACACAGGCTCACTTACATTATGCAATGTGCGCATATTCTATTAGCTTTATTTTTTTAGTAGAAGATCGTTTTATGTCAAAAACAAGTTCTGTTATTTGTTGGACAGTACACTTCATCCCAGGATGCAGTTGTGTATTTTGACCCTTAGGATAGTTTTACAAATACCTTTGCAAGCAGTTTTATGAACCATTGTCTGTGATATATTCATTGGCAGAATTGATGGTTCAGTGACTTGCAGCTAAAGTAAATGAAGATGACCCTTTGCCCTAAAGCCCCCTGAAGATCAGTGGGAGAATGAGTTTTGTTACTACTGATTTTAGCTGCAAGGGTCAAGTGTCAAATGGTTCATTTTAATTGCTGTAGGTCTTGGAAGTTTAAAAGATATCTCACTTATTGTTTTTACCGTATGAGTTTTAGGAAAGAAGAAGGCCCTGACTCCAGTGAAAATTTGCTATTAGGTGGCAGTAAGCAGTTTTTCTCTCATTTCTGAGAAATAAGTAAACAATTTTTGCATACTCTGTCAATAGAGATCTAATTCCATTCATTTTTAAATTAAGGTTACTAAGACCCTGGAAAGAGAAGAAGAAAGCTTTTCACAGAACAGTTTCTAATGTATCTGGTATCACAAAGAATACATAATTGATTGGCATTAGTTGTATAATTTGAACAGTGCACACCCTGCTCGCTAACTGCTTGCCACATACAACTGAAATATTGTATGAGTAGTTCATATATTTGATCCTGGAGATACAGAATTGTAAATGATTATACGTATATTGAGTTTTATACTGCCTTCAGAGAGAGCGAGCTATGTGTATGTGTGCGTATGTAGAACAACCATTCTAGAGTCCAGAATTGTATTTCTTGGAATTATGACAGCCATTGAATTTCATCAGACGAGGAAATAATAGTTCTCTTTATTTTTTTATAATGAAATTTGATTTAAAAGTTAGGTAGCAATAATTTTAACAGTGACGCTGAAAGTTCTGAAGAATTGCAGTAAACTGAAGAATACTTATTGATCTATGTAGTTGGAACAGAATGGTAGTGAATTAGGTACCCTTCAATGTTGCAGAAAAAGTATCATAGGTTATTCCATATTTCATGTGTTTCAAAGGGATAGGGCAGACTGTATAGGTTAAAAAGTAAAGTGAAAAACATGAAAAAGTGCAAGGATTGGTTATCAGATGACTGGCACTGGAGAGGATTTGTACATTAACTTCACTGACAAAGCCAATTCATTATCATTGATGGCTAAATAATCTTAGAAATGCTCAGTGGACCTATTAGTTCCTGAACATAAGCAGCTCATGCTGCATTTCTTCATTAGCTTTAATTGCTATAAATTTTACCTTTTACAAAATCATGCTTTAAAAGGTGAAGTGATCTTTCAGGAACATTAACTCTATAATTTTGTCACAAACAGAAGGTCTTGCATTATGTTTTCTTTTCCTTAGTAGTTAATATCTTAGTCTCTGCCTTTTAGAATTTTCTTAATGATCTCGTCATTATTTGAGTTTTAAGGAGTTATTTCTCAAATAGACTTGATTAGTAATTTAAAAAAATTGGGCAGTCACATTTTTAAAATGAAATTATTACTCAGAATAGTGTACTCTTTTTCTTAGTAACCTCTTGGTTTTCTTGAAGAAGAAAACTCATATTTTATGGTGAAATTAATGGAAACAACAAACAGTATTGAACTCAATAATAATGTCTCAGATTATTTGTAATTGGCCTCTTTTTCAGCTCTTTATATTAGATGATTTTGGATGCTCATCAACTGCATGTTTTGTGTTTTTCACTAACACGTAGTTTTAGGGTTGTGCATTAGCAACACCCTTGACAAAAACTACCTTTTAAACTTTTGTATAAGTTGTCTGAACCTAGACTGATTTTTTTTGAATCTTCAGGATCAATTTTAAGATACCATTACCCCCTCTTGCCCTGCCCCATTGGCAAATCTTAACTACTGTATATCTTGGGTTTAAGTTAGTTTGACAGAGGAAGCTGAATGTATTAGATGCCTAATTCCTATTAGGTCGTTAGGATTAAGAATTCAGAATTTAAGTTTTGTTTACTCAAGGTTTTACCTGCTCATGTCATGGTAAACATTTCAAAAATGTATTGCTTTGTACTTCATGTTTTAAGTACACGTTATGGATAACTTCACATTAAGAGCCATTTATTTTACTTTCACTTTTAGGGGAGCATTTTTCTTTTTGAAAAGTAGAGTTTCTTACTTGTTAAAAATATCCAAATGTGATCCAGAGAGGAATTTTATAGAATAAAGGTATGTTTATATTTAGGCACTTGATGGATAGTTAACATGAAAATCTGTTAGGACTCTGACATAGGGCTTAGTGGGAGAGAAAGTAAGAAATAATAGAAACTATACCTATTTTTTATATTTAATGCTTTTATTTAATAATTTTGTGTTTAGAAAATAGGCCAAATGTGTATTTTTATTACTTCCGTGATCTTTACCTTTTTTTCTTTCAGTAGTCAAAAACTTAAAAATCTCAATGACTTCTAAAAGTTATTTTAGGCATCATGTCTTGTTAAATTCTTTTAAGTTTAAATTCTTTTAAGTTTATTTTATTCCCTATGTACATATAAAATAGTATACCTAGTACTCTGAATAGTGTTTATGCAGTGTATTGTGGTTTAATAAATAGCCTTGATTAACTTTTATCTCACTTGTTGATTTCTATAGCTTTGTGGTTTATTTACCTTATGCTTATTATCCCCATTTTACTGATGGGAAACTTAATATTCAAAATGTTTTTAGTGATGTACTTAAATTATTCGACTAGAATGGTAGACCACTGTTTCTTCCTTGTAGACCACTGTTTCTTCCTTGTAAGTATTTCTTTTATTTCTCCGCTTTTTGTAATACCTGTTTTTGTTCTTGACGTAACTTTGGTTTGTATTTATTTTTTTCTCTCTAGGTTGTTTTCACTAGCATGTAGTAAATGTAATTTACCTACTTTCTCCTACCATCCGCTTTTATTTTCTGCTTTTCCCCAAATTTACATTTTTTAAAAAAATTGCTTGCACATTGCTTTACTTTCATATTCTGATACTGTCTCTCTCTCCCCAACACCTTCTCTGTTTTGTATTTCCCACTTATAAGTGTTGTTTAAAATAATTTTATTTTCTCCCACTCATTCATGTGTTGGTAATTTATTGCATTTACTTGACGGTTACAAACTGAACATATTTGTGTAATAGCAAAAGGTGTCTAAAAAGTATAAAGATTGTATCATCCCATTAAGATGAGAGGGATATAATTGATCAACTAGGGTTATTGTTTTTGTTTTGCAGTATTAGGTTTTTTTTTTTAAAAGAGTTGTAGAAAACTAATAATTGGCCTGTGATTTCAGTAAACCTAAGAAATGGTAACCAAATTTGATATGCCATTATTGAGAAGCGCAGACCCTAGGGTGCATGATTTAGGAGTTGCATTGTTTACTGATTGATTTCCCTAAGTCTTGTCTTAATTCTTGTGTATGGAGTTAAATAGTTGAAATCAATTTACCTCATCAGGAGAGAATAAGGGCATTTTCTAAATCTGTCACATCTGGGTTCATGAAAAGATTCCAGACATTTTAAAATTTTATATTAATGTACTTATGAACTGTTTATTCCTAGTTGATTTGAGAACCCTTAAATAGAAAGTTACTAATGCAGTAAAACTCTGTGTGTGTGTGTGTGTGTGTGTGTGTGTGTGTGTGTGTGTGTGTGGCATTACCTAGTTTTTGTGCATTAGAAGGGATCTCTATGTAGATGATTATAATGTCACTTTCTGACCTTTGCAGCTTGAATAATTGTAAATCATTGCTTCATAACGTGTCAGAGAATGTCTGTACTAGGCAATTAAATGGCAGAATATAATAGACCAAATTATTGCCTGTCATGTTTTCAACAACACAGTTAGTATTTGAGTTACACTTAATCATTACGTGCATTAGCAACTTCATTGGAATCC
The DNA here is from genome assembly GCF_003255815.1 of Theropithecus gelada. NCBI lineage: Eukaryota > Metazoa > Chordata > Mammalia > Primates > Cercopithecidae > Theropithecus > Theropithecus gelada. The sequence continues at coordinate 67,446,155 of NC_037686.1, forward strand.
AGCTTCAGGCTGAGCATGAAATACATTACATTATTTAAACCTCTAATGGTACAAGTCATTTATTTGTGTTGAAGTGTACAACATGCAGAGTTTCATAAAGCAAGGAACACTTGAGAGCTTAATTTATCCAAATCAAAGTCTAAATGCAGATAAACACAAGTGGCAAAAATTAGTAATTTTTATAGGCTGGAAATATTTAAAAATACATGGTTGTGGATAATTGTAGGCAGCAGGAATAAATTAAAATCACTATTTTTAGTCTGCTGTGAGAACTAAAGCTGTGTATACCTAAATCATTAAAAGCACTATGGAATTGCATTTTTAGCTGAACAATTAGTTACACCCATCATATCTACAGATATATCCAAATAAAGTAAGTATTTGGTTTAGCTGGTTGTTTTGGTTAAAGAGATATAGATAGGAAATGTTTATTCTATAATGTGGCATGAATTATGCTTGTAACAGTATAAAGTGCAACATCTCTCAGTTTTGTAAAAAATGTTTAAATTAACGTTAAAATGCTCTCCCATTATAAATGGTACGTTATATATTTTATCCATATAATATTTTAATATTTTTTGTTGAATATTTTTGTCTTTAGCTTGAAATTTTAAAAATGCTGTGTAATGATTGCTGTCTGTCTTCCTCAGTTAGGAATAAAAAAATTAACATTATTTGTGTATTCCTCTGATGTTAGAATCCTTGAGATGCCTTTTACATAGTGAATGAACATTTATAATTTTTAAAACTATACAAATGACTTTATTATGGGAAAGCCTAAGAGTGATCTTGGTTATAATATTCACATATAAAACTTGTTTTCTCAGAGATCATCCTCGTGTATTTTCCAGTAAACTGTTTGGTGAAGCTGGGAGAGTGCTGGGGTGTTAGGACAGTAGAGTGGAAACTGAGGCAGCTCCCAGCTCCTCCTCACAGGGGAAGGACAGCTCTTGTCTCTATTATATCCCGGTTTCTTTTGCTGTGGTAGTGGTTTTTTAAATTTTTGCCACAGAAGGGTGGCATCATAGATCTATTCCATGGCCAATAAGTATGATCAGCCTATTACAAAATAGAAATAAGCTAAACATTATCATTTCTTGGTATAGTAGTTGAAAACATTGGCTTCTGTGTCTAAAGTCTTTTCCAGTGAAACAGTCATGTTCTAGTGACTTAACTCGTTGCTTCTTTATTTTTGTTTTAAAGTGGCTTCCTTGTGATTTTAAAATGCTATTGTAATGGCTGGGTATGGTGGCTCATGCCTGTAATCCCAGCACTTAGGGAGGCTGAGGTGGGAGAATCGCTTGAGCCCAGGAATTTGAGATAAGCCTGAGCAACATAGGGAGACCCTGTCTTTACAAAAAATAAAAATAATTAGCTGGGCTTGTGGTGCATGTCTGTAGTTCCAGCTATTTGAGGGGCTGCAGAGGGAAGCTCTTCTGAGCCCAGGAGTTTGAGGCTACAGTGAGCTATGATGGTGCTCTGCATTCCAGCCTGGGCAGCAGAGCGAGACCCTGTCTCTAAAAAAAAATTCTTCTTGTAGAGTCTCAGGATTCTTTAACCTTCCTGATCCCCACAGTAGAATATAGGAGGGTAGCTGTTCCCTTGGTTTCCTTTGCCTGTTCCATAAATTTTTTTCTTGTTAACCTTCCTCTCCCTGTTCTGTTTCTTACAGTCCTTTACTTTGTGGGTGCTTTTGCTGTTTCTTTCGTGCAGGAACTGGATGAGAAGGGGGTATGAGAAATGTAGATGGAAGGGAAGCATAGCCACTGATTTATTATTTATTATTTCTCATTTGGCAGATTCTTGTGTTTTCTTTTTTCTTTCTTTTTTTTTTTTTTGTGGGTGTGGTGAGAAGTTGGGGCCCGGGCTGTCTGTGTTGCAGAAGCCACTCTAGGAGAAGGAGCAAGGCTGAGTGGGAACACAAGGTTGGAAGGATGAGCTCTGCTGAGGAGCAGAAGGAAAGTCTTTTCGCACAGGCAGGTTATCTTTGAGTTGGGTCTTAAAGGAGGAGGGGCTATTCACAAGGCACATTTGGACATTTTCCACACAGGGCGAACACGAGGGGAAGCACAGAGATTTGGAAGAGCACTGCAGGCAGTTTCTGAAGTGTATGTGACTAAGTGGGAGAAGTGAGGATTAAACAAACATCTGTTGAATGTCAGTATGTGCCAGCACCGTGTTAGTCTTCAGGGTTCAAAAGGTCAAAACAACACCTGCCTCAAATGGAGGACGCTTAGGTCAAGAAACGCCTAGTCTCCCTAGCTGCTTCAGAAAACACTTGCTTGGGCTGGTCACGTTGGATATGCAGCAACTGGAAGTTAGGCAGATGAGCAGGGGCAGCCCATTCCAGGCAGGGGTTGCAGCGGGATCAACCATGGCGTGTGGGATATGCACGAACTACAGGGCAGTCAAGACTGCAGGAGGCTGGATTGTGAAGCCAGGTGGACAGTTCCAGGGACAATTGGGTGAGGTGGGCAGGGGTCAGGTCACAGAACTGGGCCTTGCTGAGGTGTTGAGTGCTGGCCTTTCCCTCTGCTTTCCATCGCTTGTCTTTTCACTTGTCTGTCTTCCCAGTTTTCTGGACTGTGTGGAGGCAGTGAAGAGAGAAGTGGAAAGCCTGGTGGGAAATGAGTTACTGCTTCAGAATCAAGGGGCATGGGAATTGGTCAGGGAGAATTATTTTAAGAGAATTTCTCTAGTTGTAATTTTAATTAAGGATGCTATTGATTTTGGATA